>NC_138771.1:299145776-299225776 GCF_965119305.1 Pelophylax lessonae
TTACCTTTGCTGGAACTAAGAGCCCAGCCCCTAAAAAAACAACCCAACACCATAATCCCCCTTCCACCAAATTATTTGGAGCAGTGCACAAAGCAAGGTCCATAAAGACATGGATGAGCAAGTTTGGGGTGGAGGAATTTGACTGGCCTGCAGAGTCCTGACCTCAACCCGATAGAACACCTTTGGGTTTGATTAGAGTGGAGACTGTGAGCCAGGCCTTCTCTCCAACATCAGTGCCTGACCTCACTGGCTTCTGGAAGAATGGTCAAACATTCCCATAGACACTCCTAAACCTTTTGAACAGCCTTCCCAGAAGAGTTGAAGCTGTTATAGTTGCAAAGGGTGGGCCAACTCAATGTTGAACCTTAGGGACTACGACTGGGATGCCATTAAAGTGCATGTGCGTGTAAAGGCAGGCTTCCTAATAGTTTTGGTAACAGAGTGTAAATCCTGTATTTTAAATTCTTGCTTGCAGCGCTTTTCCATAAACTAGGTTTTATATTGACTTGCAGTGTGACTCTGAACTTAATAGCAAATTTGACTACTTTAGGAAAAGCCAATTTTCTAAAACAGCCCCTCTCTCCTTTAGCTCTTTTGGCCATGCCTTGTTACTGTCGGTGTTGGCCCAGCTCCCCCACCCTTTCAGTTCACCTTCTTATGTAAGGTTTTGTGTATCAGCTAAGGGAGGAGGTGAGGGAAAGACTATAGGGTGTCACTTGAGTTACAGCTGTAATTCTGATGGGGCTGCTGACATTGCATCCAAGATGATGGCACCCAGCAGCAGTATCTGTGTTTTTGGATGGCTCCTTTTTACAGGTAAATAACACGCACAAAATATGATAAATTCACATATCTTATGTATGGGAAGTTTGTTCTGGAAACGTATGGTCTAGGCCGGTCTCGAGGTTCTCTTACAACGTTTCTTTTAAATGGTACAATCTGTAGAAAACAAAATTCGTTATTCAGTTTTTAAATGCCTACTATATGAAGTATATGTATTTGCGTGTACATGATTTCAAAAGACTGACCATCTTATATCGGCTTGGAGTTTATCTTGTGTATGGTTTTATGTAATGGAAAGGGAAGACAAGGTATAAGCTAAAAAAAACGATTTAACAGCATGTTTAGTGGTAAATGTGAAATTGCAGTTTACACCTCCACCACCAGATACTAGTTGGACATCTCAGCCTTTAAAATAAATCAATGACTAAACGAATGACACATTTCTGTTTGTGTTCTGCCAATTATATTGTTTGTGTTGGGCTGTGCAGCATATACTTGTATTATATGAAAAGCACCACACAAAAAAAAAAAAAAACATGCTAACCACTTTTCTATTGGGGCATGTTTTTTAAATTTTACACACACATTAACCACTTAAGCCCCGGAAGATTTTACCCCCTTCCTGACCAGGGGGTATTTCGCAATTCGGCACTGCGTGATTGTAACGGACAATTGCGCGGTCGTGCAAAGCTGTACCCAAATTAATTTGACGTCCTTTTTTTTCCCACAAACAGAGCTTTCTTTTGGTGGTATTTGATCACCTGTGCGATTTTTGGATCATGCGCTATAAACAAAAAAAGAGCGACAATTTTGCAAAAATAACAATATTTTTCACATTTTTTTATATGAAATTCCCCAAAAAAAAATGTAAAAATCTAAATTTTTTAACATTTTAGGCCAATTTGTTTTCTGCTACATATGTTTGGTAAAAAAAAAATCGCAAAAAGCGTATTTTGATTGGTTTGCACAAAAGTTATTGCGTTTACTAACTAAGGGGAAAGATTTTTGTCATTTTTATTGTTTTTTTTTAACGAGTAATGGTGGCGATCTGCAAAATGTTTTGCAGTACTGCGACATTGCGGCGGACAGATCGGACCCTTGACTGACATTTTTGACACTTTTGGGGGTACCAGTGACATTACTACAGTAATCAGTGCTATACATATGCACTGTTACTGTAAAAATGACACTGGGAGGGAAGGGGTTACCTTTATTGGAGAGGGAGGGGTTAAGTGTGTCCCTAGAGGCGTGTTTCTTACTGTCATTGGATGTGGCTGTGTGTGTAACAGCACAGATCAACGGTCCTACATAGCAGGACAGAGTGATCTGTGCTTTTACAGGCGGCTTTGTTTACATTAGCCGCCTGCCTTTCCCCCTCTCTACCCGATGATCGCAAGTGACCGGCGGACACCGGGTCCGCCGGTCACACGCGCCGGCTTCTTTGGGTACGAGCGGGGGCAGGAGCGCGCCTCCGGCGGCGCGCTCGCCCCCTATTCGCTCCCAGGCTAGTGACGTACCGGTACGTCACTTTACCTGGGAGGGGCTGACCGCCACCGTATATAGTCGGGCGGCGGTCGGCAAGTGGTTAAAAAAGAGTATTTTTTTAAATAGGAAAAATAAGCCCCTATACAATTGAATCTTTTCTGAAAGAATAAAAAGGTAGTAGTTATAATTTTGAATGTTGCACAATATCTGTGCAACTGTTTATCGAATATCTTTAAAAAAAAAAAAAAAACCCTAAAATTAATTTACCACAGTCCTGGCCTCCTCAGAGGAACGGGAGAGCCCAGGAGCCACTGTGCGTGGCACCAATGGGGGAGGTGACACCTTTACAATACTGTAAGAGTGATCTGTGACTCTACAGCTACCCAGATCACTTTTACGTGAAACCCAGAGTCTGCTGAAAAAATCAGCACCAGCTGCAGCCATGAGCTTTTTTTGACGCCTTGACTACCAGGACGTTTATAAACCTACTTTTGTAAGGGGTTAAATGTGAATTTCAGCTTACATCATGTTAATTTTAAAAGAGCCAAAAAGTGCTAGTGGTCCCAGCTGATTTCTGTTTCAATAGTTTTTTTTTATTGATTTTTAACAAACAAAGAAAACAATGTCTTTAAGAAGTACAAAATCGAAAACCAATTACAATGTCATTGTAAACCTTCATCACACGGTCCCAGCTATTTTAATGTATTTAGTTTGCGGTAAAGGAGGTACTCCAGAAAGGAATGGAAGAGGTTTAACAGCTAGCAGCTTATTTCACGCGGTCTCTGTCTTGTTGATGAAATTTGCCATAACTTCCTGTTCTGGAGTGCGACAGGAAGTAAGAACAAACCTCTATAAAGCAAAGAGGATTGACCTATTAATACAGTTGCTACCAGAACTGGTGTCCCCATTGAAAGATTTACCATCAATACTTGTTCTGGTAACATCTGTAAAATGTTAGGTTTCTCATCACTTTCTGTCTGTGACAGAAGTAATCAGAATTACTATTACAGATTGGTGCCTCTAGAAGCCCTCAGTATCAGTTTCCTGGGTTTACACTCTGTAGTCAGGTGCTGGCAGAGAACACCTTGCTCTATCATACACCATACAATACAAGTATTGCCACACACTATATTCTACTCAAGTGTGAAGTAAATAAAAAAGAAAGGCTTCAGCTCAAATCTCTGCCCATCAGTCATGCCCCTCTGACATGTTTCACCCACATCACGGATCTGGTGGACAGATTATTGGGTGGGCTGGGGAGGACACGGCTGTCATGGTACACGCTGGTACCAATGACAAAGTTAGAGGAAGGTGGAGAGTCCTAAAAATGATTTCAGGGAGTTAGGAGCTAAGTTGAGGAGTAGGACCTCTAAGGTAGTACTCTCAGAAATACTGCCTGTACCTCGAGCCACACCAGAGAAGCAGCAGGAGATTAGGGAAGTTAACAAGTTGCTGAGAAGCTGGTGTAGTAAGGAGGGGTTCGGGTTCCTGGAGAACTGGGCTGACTTCTCAGTCGGCTACCGGCTCTTTAGTAGGGATGGACCAGGTTTATTTTTTTGCGATACCACACTGCTTTACTTTAACTGACAATTGCATGGTCATGCAATGCTGTAACCAAATTTGTAATTTTTTTTCCTGCTAAATTTTTGTTTGTTTTTTTTTTGTTTTTTTTGTGCTATAAATAAAAAAGACAGACTGACATTTAAAAAAAAAAATATATATACAACCCCCGCCCCCAACCCGCCATTCACTGGGAAGATCAATGTGCTGCTGTCTCTCCTCCCCCAGCTCTCTGATCTCCTTATGCAGCTGAAAACAGAGGATATGGGATTACTTCTAAAAAAGAAAAAGAAAAAAGTTTTTATATATATATATATATATATATATATATATATATATATATATATATATATATAATATTATATTTTTATTTATTTATTTATTTTTACTTTCTGCTATAAAACTTATCCATTAAGAAAATAAAAAATATAAAAAAATCAAGTTTTTATTAATTTAGGCCATGATGTATTCTGCTACGTTTTTGTTAAAAAAAAAAAAATCCCAATAAGCATATACTGATTGGTTTATGGGAAAGTTTATCTACAAACTATGATATAAAGTTTTGGAATTTTTTTTTATTTGTTTATACTAGTAATGGAGGCGATTAGCGACTTATAGTGGGATTGCAATTGTAAGGGATCAATCGGACACTAACTGAAACTTTTGACACTTTGCGGGAACCAGTCACACTAATACAGTGATCAGTGCTAAAAATATGCACTGTCCCTGTACTAATGACACTGGCTGGGAAGGGGTTACACATCTAGGGCAAGGCAATCAAAGGGTTAACTGTGTGCCCAGCCAGTGTTTTTGTGTACTGTATGTGCTGCTTTTACTTGGGGAAAAAATGGATTTTATTTCCCTGCTTTGCAAGGACACAAAATTCATCCCTTCCTGCCGTAAGAACAGAGATCTGCCTTGTTTACATAGGCAGAGCTTTGTTTTTTTAGTCTCTGCCTGACGATTGGTGGGTGCCAGGGGAAATCTAGTACCCACCAACCACAGATCGACTTCACAGAGATAAGGTGGTTCTTCGCCCCTGTCCATCGGTCCTCCCAAAGGTTGTCTCTGATTTTCATTTGAATGGAAACATTGTGTTGCCTTACATAGAAACATAGAATGTGTCGGCAGATAAGAACCATTTGGCCCATCTAGTCTGCCCAATATATCTGAATCCTATGAATAGTCCCTGGCCCTATCTTATATGAAGGATAGCCTCATGCCTATCCCATGCATGCTTAAACTCCCTCACTGTATTTGCAGCTACCACTTCTGCAGGAAGGTTATTCCATGCATCCACTACTCTCTCAGTAAAGTAATACTTCCTCATATTACTTTTAAACCTTTGCCCCTCTAATTTAAAACTGTGTCCTCTTGTGGTAGTTTTTCTTCTTTTAAATATGCTCTCCTCCTTTACCGAGTTGATTCCCTTTATGTATTTAAAAGTTTCTTTCATATCCCCTCTCTCTTCTTTCTTCCAAGCTATACATGTTAAGGTCCTTTAACCTTTCCTGGTAAGTTTTTTCATGCAATCCATGTACTAGTTTAGTAGCTCTTCTCTGAACTCTCTCTAGAGTATCTATATCCTTCTGGAGATATGGCCTCCAGTACTGTGCACAATACTCCAAGTGAGGTCTCACCAGTGTTCTGTACAGCGGCATAAGCACTTCTCTCTTTCTACTGCTCATACCTCTCCCTATACATCCAAGCATTCTGCTGGCATTTCGTGCTGCTCTATTACATTGTCTTCCCACCTTTAAGTCTTCTGAAATAATTACTCCTAAATCCCTTTCCTCAGATACTGAGGTCAGGACTGTGTCAAATATTCTATATTCTGCCCTTGGGTTTTTACGCCCCAGGTGCATTATCTTGCACCTATCCACATTAAATTTCAGTTGCCAGAGTTCTGACCATTCTTCTAGTTTTCATAAATCCTTTTCCATTTGGCGTTTCCCTCCAGGAACATCAACCCTGTTACATATCTTTGTGTCATCAGCAAAAAGACAAACCTTACCATCGAGGCCTTTTGCAATATCACTTATGAACATATTAAACAAAATTGGTCCCAGTACAGATCCCTGAGGTACCCCACTGGTAACATGACCTTGTTCTGAATGTTCTCCATTGACTACAACCCTCTGTTGTCTGTCACTCAGCCACTGCCTAATCCACTCAACTACCTTTCTTGTGAATGGGCATGACATTTGCCAATTTCCAATCTTCCGGGACGACTCCTGTTACTAATGATTGGTTAAATAAATCTGTTAATGGTTTTGCCAGCTCACCACTAAGCTCTTTTAATAATTTTGGGTGTATCTCATCAGGACCCTGTGACTTATTTGTCTTCACTTTAGACAGCAATCTTAGAACGTCTTCCTCTGTAAAGACACATGCATCAAACGATTCATTAGTCATCCTTTCAAGTGGAGGTCCTTCTCCTTCTTTTTCTTCTGTAAAAACTGAACAGAAGTATTCATTAAGGCAGTCGGATAGCCCTTTATTCTCTTCTACATACCTTCCGTCCTTTGTTTTTAATTTAGTTATTCCTTGTTTTAATTTCCTTTTTTCATTTATATATCTGAAGAATGTCTTATCCCCCTTTTTCATAGACTGAGCTAGTTTTTCTTCTGCCTGCGCTTTAGAAGTTCTTATAACTTGCTTGGCCTCTTTCTGCCTAATCTTGTAGATTTCCTTATCTTCATTGCTCTGGGTTTTTATAAAATTACAAAATGCTAGCTTTTTATTTTTAATGATTTGGGCCACTTCTGCTGAGTACCACAGTGGTCTCTTCCTTTTTTTGCTTTTACTGACAAGTCTAATGCAATTTTCTGTTGCCTTCAATAATGCACCTTTTAAGTAGTCCCATTTCTCCTGGACTCCATGTAATCCGTTCCAAGTCTGATAAGGACTCATTTATGACTAATTTCATTTTTGAAAAGTCTGTTTTTCTAAAATCTAAAACTTTTGTTTTTGTGTGGTGTGACTCTTTCACAGTTCTTATGCCCCGTACACACGTGCAGATTATCTGCAGACTTTTGTCTGCAGACTTACCTTTTCTATGTAGTGCAAGGGCCTGCCGGATTGCATACAAATTGAAAGTGTTTAGGTTTGACCTCATATTATATGGTTTTGGTAAGTCTGCAGACAAAAGTCTGAAGATAATCTGCACGTGTGTATGGGGCATTATATTAAACCACACTGACTGGTGATCACTAGATCCCAAGGTTTCGCCTACAATGACATCATATACCGAATCCCCATTTGTGAATACCAAATCCAAAATGGCCTCCCTCCTTCCCTGTGTCCCAGGCCGAAACATCGGAAGGAAATTGCCTTGCATGCCTTGGATGTGATCTGGGCAATTAGGGTGTACCTGGCAGCTACAGAGTCTTTTAGGAAGTCAGGCTCACTATTTGTGCTCATGGATGGGCCTCGAAAAGGGTTGTCCGCTTCCTCTGTGACCATTTCCAGATGGATCAGACAGACGGTGATTCAGGCCTATTCCATCAAGTGTCAGGTTCCTCCTTCCCCTGTCAAGGCGCACTCTACTTGGGCGCTCAATGCCTCCTGGGCCTTCCGTCATCAGGCGTCAGTGACGCAGAATTGCAAGGCGGCCATCTGGTCGTCGGTGCACACTTTCACAAAGTTCTATATAGTGGATGTGTTGGCATCTGTGGATGCTTCTTTTGGCCGCAAGGTTTTGCAGGCTGCTGTTTAGAGGATGTGATCCTCTTTGAAGGGTGTATTGTTTTTTTTCCGGTGGGCTCCAGTTGTTTTGGTTAAGCTCCTGTTGCCTGGTTGGCTACTGTTTAGCCTGGGAAATGTTTTTTCTGTTCCCACCCCTCATGTTTAACACTGCTTTGGGACGTCCCTATGGTTATAAAGATCAGGAGCTGTGTCCGTCATTGAATGAAAGAAAAAATGGGATTTCTCTTTTGTTCATTGACTGACACCGCTCTTCATCCTCATGACCATAGTGTTATGCTGCCCCCTACCGGAGTAGGACACTAGGCAGAGAAAAGCTTGAGCACGTCTATGGGGCAGTTCCTGGGGGTATACTCCCACTTCCTGCTATAGGTATTCAGTTTTTTTTCTGCCTAGTCAGGAGTAAGGACCTAGTTACTTGCTGGGATCACTGGTCCTAGCTATTTTTTCTTTTTAAATGGAATTTTTTCTTTCTTTTTATTATTTTTGTTCCTGTGAGAATCTACTATCAACTGCCGGACTGGATGACGAACTGTGATGGCTAGAGAGCGTGTGCAGACCGCAGATCCGCGCTAGGTCGGCCGTGACATAGTCCCACTGAACAGGAGCTGGCCTGTGAGTTAAACATCTCGCGAGTGCGCATACGAACTGGCTTTGGCGTTTCCTCCTGGCACCCACATTTTGATGGAGTGTTGCCCTGTCTGGAGCAGTGCCACCCTGTTCCTGGTGTGGTAAGTAGCTGTCCCCCTCTACCCCTGGCGAGGGTATTGGGGCGGGCTTAGGACCCTCCCTGGGATGGCCAGACCCCCGAGTTCCCCTCCTTCCCAATCGCGTCTCCCCTCCCTCCAGCTTGGTGGTCTCTGTGGCCCCCATCTGCCCATCCACCCCCTGGGGCGAACATACCTTTTTGAGGGTGCTGCCATGGGGGTGGGGAGGAGCGCGCCGCTGGTGGCCAAAGTGATCGCCCCTTGAGGGGAATGGGCCTGGTGGGGGTGCCTGTCTGGGCCCCCCTCCCTGTTGGGACCTGTTTTACAACCTTGGGACCCCCCTGAGCTGCGTAGCGCCGCTCGGAGCTGCCATTTTCTTGTGGACTGCTTAGCTGCTGATCAGCAGCCATGTTTGCGTAGCCTCGCCGGCCATTTTCCTATAGTTTCCGATTGAATAAAGCGGCGGCCATATTTGTGGAGCTCAGATGGGCGGTGATTTGGCAGGGGGAGTCCTCAGCCTCTAGTGCTAATAGCCAGACATGTCTTTTACTGATCGCCACGCACTGTGCAGAAGCTTCCTGTGAGCTGTCCAGTGGTGGTGAGTGCCTGAGACTCCCTCTTGCTGCTTTACAGCGGTAGTGCTGTGCTGGGCCTTGTGGTGTGGACAGCACGGTGAGGTGTCCCTTACAGTGTGTTCTTGTTTCACTTGTGCAGTTTTCCCTCTCCATCAAGGAGTCACTGAAAAATATTTCACCACCTGATCCACTCTGAGGATGCGGGACCCTCCGGGGCCCCACAGCTGGCTGCGCTGACAGTGGTCTTGAAGTCCTTGGTGTCCAAAGTGGATTTGGTCCTGGGTAAACGGGCTATCAAAAAGCATCCCTCGATTTCACCTGCTTCCTCGGTCTCTTCAGATCCAGGGTCTGAATTGGCCGTCGCAGATGCCAGTTACCCTTCGGGGTCTGCATCCACGCACCCCGCGTGCTCAAGATAGTAAGGATGACTCCTCTGTTCCTCTAGTCGCACATGAAAAGGTGCTAGTGGATTCACTGATTGTATCAGTGCGGGAAACCTTCCATTTGCAAGATGTGACTGATGCAGGATCAGAGGCACGGTTCACCTTTTGTCACCCACAAGTCCTACAAAGCGGCAAGGGTGTTCCCCTTTCTTGCCTTCTTTGACCATATTGTCTCAAAACAGTGGGGGGTCCCCAAAACGCACCTTTGCAATCCCTAAGCGTTTGGCAATGCAATACCCTCCTTGAAAAATGGATGGTACCTCCTGTAGTGGACTCTCCGGTTTCAGGGTTGAATAAAGCCATGGTTATACCGGTAGAAGAGTCTCCGGTCTTCTCTGATCTGGCTGATAGGCAGTCGAAGGCCTTGACCCGCCATATGTTCACTGTGGCTGGGTCGGCACTTAGGCTGGTATTTACCATCACCCTGGTGTCACAAGCTATGCCTGAAAGGGCTAAAGTTATACGCCAGGACCTAGTTACATAGTTACATAGTTAGTGAGGCTGAAAAAAGACACAAGTCCATCCAGTTCAACCTATGTGTGTGTGTTTGCTTTTAACCGTACATTGTATACCCCTGTATGTTGTGGTCTTTAAGGTGTCCATCCAATAGTTTTTTGAAACTATCAATGCTCCCCGCTGATACGACTGCTTGCGGAAGAGAATTCCACATCCTTACCGCTCTTACAGTGAAGAACCCCTTACGCACTTTAAGGTTAAACCGCCTTTCCTCTAGTTTTAGTGAGTGGCCACGTGTCTTATTGTATTCCCTTACTCTAAATAGTTTGTTCCTTATGCTAGGGTCGCCAGTACAGTATTTGTACATTGATATCATATCCCCCCTCAAGCGTCTCTTCTCCAGAGAGAACAAGTTCAGTGCTTGTAGTCTTTCCTCATAGCCGATGTCCTCCATTCCCCTAATTATTTTTGTTGCCCTTCTCTGGACTTTCTCCAGTTCCAGCACATCCTTCCTGAGGACCGGTGCCCAGAACTGGACAGCATACTCCAGATGTGGCCGGACCAGAGTCTTGTAGAGTGGGAGAATAATCTCTTTATTTCTGGAGTGAATCCCCTTTTTTATACAACCCAGTATTCTGTTGGCTTTGCTTGCAGCGGCTTGGCATTGCATGCCACTTCCAAGCCTGTTGTCTACCAGTACCCCCAGGTCCCTTTCCATCCTAGACTCACCCAGAGGTTCCCCCCCTAGTGAGTAGCTTGCTTTCTGGTTTCTGGCCCCCAAGTGCATTACTTTACATTTTTCTACATTAAATCTCATCTGCCATGTAGTTGCCCACCCCGTTATTTTGTTCAGGTCTGCTTGCAAGATTTCCACATCCTGCATAGAAGATATTGGCATGCCTAATTTAGTATCATCTGCAAATACTGAGATTGTACTAGATATCCCCTCCTCTAGATCATTTATGAATAAATTAAACAGGATTGGTCCCAGGACAGAACCCTGGGGGACCCCACTTTCCACACCCGCCCAATCCGAGTACTCCCCATTAATCACCACCCTCTGTACTCTCCCCTGGAGCCAGTTCTCTATCCAGGTACTCACCTTATGGTCCATACCTACCTTCCTTAGTTTGTACAGTAAGCGTTTGTGGGGAACGGTGTCAAAGGCCTTTGCAAAGTCCAGATACACCACATCCACAGGCTTACCTTTATCTAAGTGGCAGCTCACTTCATCGTAGAAGGTTAATAGATTGGTTTGGCATGAACGATTTTTCATGAATCCATGCTGATTACTACTTATAATACCGTTTTCATTACTAAAGTCTTGTATGTGGTCCCTTATCATCCCCTCCAAAATTTTGCAGACTACAGATGTTAGGCTGACCGGCCTATAGTTACCCGGGATATATCTCGGCCCCTTTTTAAATATTGGTACCACGTTGGCTTTTTTCCAATCAGCTGGCACCATACCTGTCTGTAAACTATCCTTAAAGATCAAGAATAATGGTCTGGCAATCACCTGACTGAGCTCATTTAGAACCCTTGGGTGCAAGCCATCCGGTCCCGGGGATTTATTTATGTTAAGTTTCTCTAGTTTAGCTCTAAGTCTGTCCTCTGTTAGCCATGGCGGCACTTCCTGAGGTGTATTATTTAGTTCGGCCTTACAAGCGGGGTTCGTGTAGCCCCCCGATTCCTTTGTGAAGACTGAAGAAAAGAAATTATTTAACACTTCCGCCTTTTCTCTGTCCTCAGTGGCCATTTTTCCTTTATCATCTTTTATGGGGCCAATGTGTTCTGGCCTCGCTTTCTTACTGTTTATATACTTAAAGAATTTCTTGGGGTTCTTTTTACTCTCCTCCGCTATATGTCTCTCGTGTTCTATTTTAGCCGCCCTGATTTCATCTTTACATTTCTTATTACACTCTTTGTAATGCTTAAATGCTGCCAATGACCCCTCAGTCTTGTATTTTTTGAAGGCCTTTTCTTTAGCTCTAATATACATTTTTATGTTGGAGTTTAGCCACCCAGGGTTTAGTTTTGCTCTTTTAAATTTATTTCCCTGTGGAATGCACTGGCCCACCCCCTTGTTAAGTATGCTCTTGAAGCACTCCCATTTTTCCTCCGTGTTCTTTGTTCCCAGGGTTCTATCCCAATTGATATTTTCTAGCAGCGAGCGCAGTTTAGGGAAATTGGCTCTTTTGAAATTCAGTGTCCTTATATTACCCTTGTGTTTCCTATTACTGTAATTAATACTGAAACCAATTGACCTATGGTCACTGTTCCCTAAGTTGTCCCGTATTTCTATATCCGTGAGCAGGTCTGTATTGTTGGTAATCAGTAGGTCAAGTACCGCATTGTTTCTTGTCGGTGCATTCACCATCTGACCCATGAAATTGTCCTGCAAAACATTTAGGAACTGCCGAGCCTTGGCTGAATGCGCGGTTCCTTCTGCCCAGTCTATATCAGGATAATTAAAGTCCCCCATTATAATGACATTTCCCATCCTTGCTGCCAATCCTATCTGTAACATGAGGTCCACCTCACCCTCCTCCCTCTGGTTTGGGGGCCTATAGCATACGCCCAATATTACCTTCCCCACCGTGCCTTTCCTTTGAAGCTCTACCCATAGGGATTCTGCCTCGTCCATAGCTCCATTATTAATATCATCCCTCATATTTACCTGTATACTGTTCTTAATATACAAACATACCCCTCCCCCTTTTTTACCCTCTCTATCTCTGCGATAAAGGGAATACCCCTGAATGGTCGCCATCCAGTCATGAGAGCTGTCAAACCAAGTCTCAGTTATCCCCACAAAATCTAAGTCCTCCTCAAACATCAGCAGCTCCAGCTCTCCCATCTTGTTGGCCAGGCTTCTGGCATTGGTATATAAGCCTCGTAATTTTGATGTTTTTAGGCTGCTCTCTTGATTTTTCCCCGTACCCACCCTGGGTATAGGGGCTCCGAACACCCTACCGCTAATGCCCCCATTTCTGCCCTCTGAAACTTGCTTTCCACTGGCTAATTCTACATCTGTACCCTCCCCCCCATTCCCTAGTTTAAAAGCCCCTCTAACTTTTTGGCCATCCTCTCACCCAGTACGGCTGCACCCACCCCATTTAGGTGCAATCCGTCCCTACCAAAGAGCCGGTGACCGACTGAGAAGTCGGCCCAGTTCTCCAGGAACCCGAAACCCTCCTTACTACACCAGCTCCTCAGCCACTCGTTAACTTCCCTAATCTCCCGCTGCCTCTCTGGTGTGGCTCGAGGTACCGGTAGTATTTCGGAAAATACTACCTTGGAGGTCCTAGTCCTCAACTTAGCGCCTAAGTCCCTGAAATCGTTTAGGACTCTCCGTCTTCCTCTGCCTATGTCATTGGTACCCACGTGTACCATGACAGCTGGGTCTTCCCCAGCCCCACCCAATAATCTGTTCACCCGATCCGCGATGTGCCGAACCCGAGCGCCCGGCAAACAACAGACTGTTCGGCGCACACGGTCTATGTCACAGATTACACTGTCTGCCCTTCTAATAATTGAGTCCCCTACCACCAGCACCTGTCTTTCCTTTCCCTTTCTCCCGGTCTCACTGGAGGAGTTCGTCCCCTGGCAGCTAGGGGCGTCGCTCTGCTCCAGCAATGCTGGTCCCTGACTGGTTTCCCCAACATCACACAACGGGGCGTATCTATTGGGGTGCTCCAGCCCAGGATCAGCCTCCTTGACTTGTCCCCTTCTACCCCTCCTAACTGTCACCCCTCTGCTCTGCTCTGATGCCTGCACCTCCGATACTCCGCCCACCTCTGTGCAGGCCCCTGTCTGCACCTGATTGGTACAATCCTGGCTCTCCTCCGGTATGGACATTCGTCTCAGTGTTGCCAGCTGCTTCCCTAGATTCAGGACCTGAGCTTCCAGGGAAGCAACGTGCTCACATTTTGCGCATTTGTATTCGCCCTCGATCACATGACCGAGGAACGCATACATATCACAAGATGTACACCGAGTCGCATCCCCACACCCGCCGGGCATTGTACCTACTATCTAATCTAATGGGGATTCAGCGATTTAAGTCTATCCTATGTGGCTATTTCCTGGCTTCCTAACGCTACCTTCTCACCCTCTGGTATTCCACTCCACTCACTTGACACCGGTCAGTCACCCAACACTCACAATCTCACAGCCCGGTCAGACACACAACACCGAGTCGCACAGCCCGGTCAGACGCACAACACCGAGTCGCACAGCCCGGTCAGACGCACAACACCAAGTCGCACAGCCCGGTCAGACGCACAACACTAAGTCGCACAGCCCGGTCAGACGCACAACACTGAGTCGCACAGCCCGGTCAGACGCACAACACTGAGTCGCACAGCCCGGTCAGACGCACAACACCGAGTCGCACAGCCCGGTCAGACGCACAACACTCAGTCGCACAGCCCGGTCAGACTCACAACACTGAGTCGCACAGCCCGGTCAGACGCACAACACTGAGTCGCACAGCCCGGTCAGACGCACAACACTGAGTCGCACAGCCCGGTCAGACGCACAACACTGAGTCGCACAGCCCGGTCAGACGCACAACGCTCAGTCGCACAGCCCGGTCCGACACACAACGCTCAGTCGCACAGCCCGGTCAGACGCTCAACACTCAGTCGCACAGCCCGGTCAGACGCACAACGCTCAGTCGCACAGCCCGGTCAGACGCAAAACACTAAGTCGCACAGCCCGGTCAGACGCACAACACTGAGTCGCACAGCCCGGTCAGACGCACAACACTGAGTCGCACAGCCCGGTCAGACGCACAACACTGAGTCGCACAGCCCGGTCAGACGCACAACGCTCAGTGGCACCGCCCGGTCAGACGCACAACGCTCAGTCGCACCGCCCGGTCAGACGCACAACGCTCAGTCGCACCGCCCGGTCAGACGCAAAACACTCAGGTAGTGATAGGTACTCCCAGACACTCAGGTAGCAACAGGTACTCACAGATACTCAGGTACTCACAGATACTCAGGTACTCACAGATACTCAGGTACTCACAGATACTCACAGGTACTCACAGGTACTCACAGATACTCAGGTACTCACAGATACTCACAGGTACTCACAGATACTCAGGTACTCACAGATACTCACAGGTACTCACAGGTACTCACAGATACTCACAGGTACTCACAGATACTCACAGGTACTCACAGATACTCACAGGTACTCACAGATACTCAGGTACTCACAGGTACTCACAGATACTCACAGGTACTCACAGATACTCACAGATACTCAGGTACTCACAGATACTCACAGGTACTCAGGTACTCACAGATACTCAGGTACTCACAGATACTCAGGTACTACACTACACCCTCAGTCAGTGTACAATCTCAGTCACCAGTCTTACTTACCTAGTGTATGTCCCTTTAAGTCTGACTCTAGCAGTTCCTGGCTGCTTTTCTTTTTTTTTTTTTTTTTTTTTTTTCCCTCAGACGGTCAGTCTCCGCTCTGCACCCGCCTCCCTCTGTCACTTCCCGGTCAGCCTTTGCTCGCTATTCTCCTCTGCTCCCTCTCTGTCTGGGGGGGGGGGGTCCGCACCACTCGCCGCCCGCCGCAAAAAGGGGGGGGGGGTTTACTGTTCGGCTCGCCACCCGCAACAAGAGAGGGGGGGGGGTTACCGACCCGCTCGCCGCTCGCTTCTGGGGGGGGGGGGGTCGGGGTTCGAGCGCCGCTCCCCGCCGCTGCTCTCCTGGGGGGGGGGGGGGTTATTCACACGCGGTCACGCACACACTCTCCTCTCTCCTGCACGCCCTGACAGCCTCTGATCCCGCGCTCTGCTCCACAGCACCACCTGCTGGCTTCCTCCTTAGTTTGTGGAGCTGGCGGACCAATTGTTCCAAGGGCTACAGTTTGTCTGTGATGCCTCTTTGAACGCCGCTCCCTTGATTTCTAGACTGTCTGTCTCTGTCTCTGCGGTGGTCCTTCGGCGCATTATCTGGCCGAAATGAAATTTGCACGGTGGTAGTATCCCTACATCAGGGGGACTTTTATCGCATCCATCGACATCAAGGACGCTTACCTTCACATCACATTTGTATCGCTCATCAGCACTTCCTCCGCTTTTCCAAAGGCGAGGAGCATTATTAATTTGTGGCATTACCCTTTGGTCTTGCCTCCGCTCCTCAGGTCTTCACAAAAGTGTTGGCCCCAGTTCTAGCATTACTGCATCAGCGGGGGATCGCGATACTGGGGTACCTGGACGATCTGCTTTTGCGGGCTTCGATTGCCCTGTTGACCAACTTGGAGATCACTTTGCAAACGCTGAGGGAACTTGGGTGGATTCTGAATCTCCAGACGTCTGCTCTGGTTCAGTCCATGAGCCTGGAATATTTGGGACTGACTTTGGACTCGGCCGGTTGCAGGGGGGTGATTCAGCTTCTGCTGTCCAGCAGACGGTCATCTCTTCGGACTTCGATGGGGGTGCTGGGCCTGATGGTGTCTACCTTCGAGGCGGTTACATTTGCACAGTTCCACACAAGATCTCTGCAAAAGGAGATTCTGGTGAAGTGGAAAAAGGATCCCCAGTCTTTGAACAATCTGATCATGTTGAGCCAGAGAACAAGGGAGTCCCTGGTTTGGTGGCTTCGCTCTCCGGCACTTCTTCAGGGAAAATCTTTCTTCACCTGTACTGCGCAGTTGTCACCACGAATGCCAGCCTATCCAGGTGGGGAGGCATTCTTGGCACAGATTGTGCTTAAGGGGTCTTGACCCTGTAGGAGTCCAAGCTACCAATCAATATACTGGAGCTTCGCGCAATCAGGCTTTGCCTGGATCATTGAACAGTTCGTCTCCAGGGATGTGCGGTACAGAGTCAATCAGACAATGCCACGGCCGTGGCTTATGTCAATCACCAAAGGGGCACGAGAAGTGTTTTGGCGGCTCAGGAAGTAGCCGTTATTCTAAGATGGGCAGAACGGTTCATTCCAGCCCTCTCTTCTGTACACATTCCTGGGGTGGAAAATTGGCAGGCGGACGATCTCAGTCGACAGGCATTGGACCAGGGAGAATTGTCACTTCATCTGGAGGTGTTCAGTTAGTTGTGTCTCCGGTGGGGGACTCCCGAGGTGGACCTGTTGGCCTCTCACCTCAACAGAAAAGTTCACAGGTTTGTGGCACAGGCTCGGAACCCTTTAGCCGACGCCACGGACTCCCTAGTGGCTCCCTGGAGTCAATATCGTCTGATATACGCCTTTCCTCCTCTCAAGCTTCTGCCGCGACTCCTGCGCAGGATTGAGGCAGAAGGGATTCCAGTCATTCTAGTGGCTTTAGACTAGCCTCACCGGTCTTGGTACGCTGATCTGGTACAGCTGGTCGCCGTGGTTCTTTGGAGACTCCCTCTCAGGGTAGATCTGCTGTCTCAAGGACCGATCTTCCATCTTGCTTTACAGTCACTGAAAAACTGGCATTTTCACTGTTGAAAGCCAGGGGGTGAAGGATAGAGGGTTGTCTGCTTTGGTTATTCTTAGACTTTTAAAATCTAGAAAGTCTACTTCCAGGAAGATTTACCATCGTACTTTCAAGATGTACATTGCGTGGTATGAGTCTCTTGGGGTTCACCCTCACTCCTTTTCGGTCGCTCGGGTCTTGGCTTTCCTCCAGCAATCGGTCGAGTAACGTTTGGCTCTTGAGTACCATCAAGGGCCAGGTCTCGGCCATAGCGATTTTTCTTTCAACATCTGTTGGCCTCACAATCCTTGGTGCGTACCTTTCTCCAGGGAGTGAGACACTTGGCTCACCCGGTGCGGTCTCCATTGCCGCCGTGGGGCCTCAACTTGGTGTTGTCAGTTTTTCAGAAACCTCCCTTTGAAAATATTCAGGAGATTCCCCTGTTTACGTTGTCCCAGAAGGTGGCCTTTTTGGTGGCTATTACTTTGGCATGCAGGGTGTCTGAGCTGGCGGCGCTGTCTTGCCATTCACCTTATCTAGTTGTTCACAAGGATAAGGTGGTTCTTCGACCATGTTCGTTCTTCCTTCCGAAGGTCGTCTCAGATTTTCATCCGAATGAAGACATTGTGTTGCCTTCCTTGCGTCCTAAGCTTAAACATCCTAAGGAAGTTTCCCTGCATTCTCTGGATGTGGTCCGGGCAGTCGGGGTGTATCTGGCAGTTATGGAGTCTTCTAGGAAATTAGACTCCCTATTTGTCCTCACAGATGGACCTCGCAGGAGGCTAGCTGCTATTTCCAGATGGATTAGACAGACTGTGGTTCAGGCTTATTGTATTAAGGGTCAGATTCCTCCTTTCCCTGTCATAGTGCATTCTACTCAGGGGTTTAGTGCCTCCTGGGCCTTCCGTCATCGGGCGTCAGTGGCGCAAGTTTGCAAAGCAGCCAATTGGTCGTCTGTGCACACATTCACAAAGTTTTATAAAGTTGATTTGTTGGCATCTGCGGATGCTTCTTTTGGCCGCAAGGTTTTGCAGGCTGCTGTTTAGAGAATCGTCCTCTTTGAGAGTGTTTGTTTTTTTTTTTCAGGTGAGCTCCAGTTGTTCTCAGCTGAGCTCCATGTTTCCTGGTTGGCTATGTTTATCCTATAGGAAGTTGTTTTTTTCTGCTATTCTCACACCTCATGTTTGACACTGCTTTGGGTTGCTCCTACAGTCATGAAGATCAGGAGCTGTGTCCGTCAATGAACGAAAGAGAAAATGGGATTTTTGACTTACCATAAAATAGATTTCTCTGATGTTCATTGACGGATACAGTACTTGCTCCTCTTTGGAGTTGTTTTTTTTTTTTTTTTTTCTTCTAAAACTGCTTGTTACAAAACTGAATAACTAAAGCAGGAAGTGGGAGTATACCCCCAGGGACTGCCCCATAGGCGTGCTCAAGCTTTTTTCCCTGGCTAGTGTCCTACTCCTGTAGGGGGCAGCATAACCCTATGGTCATGAAGATGAAGAGCTGTGTCCGTCAAAGAACATCAGAGAAATGGATTTTACAGTAAGTCAAAAATCCCATTTATTGACTTACTGTAAAATCCATTTCTCTGATGTTCATTGACGGACACAGCATCCTTCCTTTGTGGAGTTGTAATTCTTCTGACACTGCTGGTAACAAAACTGAGTACCTATAGCAGAGAGAGGGAGTATAACCCCTGGGACTGCCTATAGGCGTAGCCAGATTCTTTTTCTGCCTAGTGTCCTACTCCTGTAGGGGGCAGTATAACCCAATGGAAATGGTATTTCCTTTATTTGCAGGGCATTGTTCTCCCTCAAATTCTATTTATTTGTATTTTTTTGAAAATGGAAGACTAAGACTAAGGCTGGCCATACACTATACAATTTTCTTATTCAATTTCCTTTAACTATGTAGTGCAAGGGCCTGCCTGATTGCATACAAATTGAAAGTGTTTAGGTTTGACCCTATATTACATGGTTTTGGTAAATCTAAAGGAAAGTTGAACAAGAAAATTGTATAGTGTATGGCCAGCCTAAGGCTGGCCATACATGTTCAACTTTTATTGTACAATTTTCATTTAGATTTACCATAAACCACATAATATGAGGTCAAAGCTAAACAAAGCTTTCACTTGTATCCAATTAGGCAGGCCTTTGTACTACATAGTTGAAGGTAAATTTCAAGAAAATTGTATCATGTATGGCCAGCCTAAGGCAGGCAAAACATTATGCAATTAATTAAATTACTTAATTCCCCTATCAACAGTTAGTGTTGACGGGGGAATCCCTCTCGCGGTGCTATAGCCACCTGCAGTGATTGGGCGAAAAAAAACAGACAGACTGGTTGTACTAAAGTCACTTGATTAATCGACTTTGGTACAGCCACACTGCCCATAAAGGGATCGAAATTCAGCTGACTTAAAAAAATGTGTCAATCTCAGGGCTAGATGGACAGAAATTCAAGGGTAAAACATCTCCTATATGTGAATTTCACCCGGCATGGACAAATAGTGGAAAATAAGACTGTCCCTATGTGTGTTTTTTTTTTTTTTTTTTTTTTTTTTTTTTTCTTTTCCTGCTGGATTCGTCATTTTTATTTTGCCCCTTGCCTGAAATGAGGACATTGGCTTTGTGTTCTTACAAAGTATAGTACTAAAGAATGGTACAATGTAATTACGTCTTATCGAACAACTTCATCAAAGCTGTAAGACTTTGTGGCTGCTAGTATTACACAACCTATATGTGAGACCTTGTATTCTTGGAAGTTGCTTTTCAAAGCATTATTATCCAAGCTAAAAATCGTGTGAAATAGATAAATGAGCACCTGTGATTTTAGGATGACCATCCAGCCCAGGTAATCAATATTATGGATTAGAAAAGTGCAGACTTTGAGCACGGAGCCTGCTGTGCAATCACACCCACAGAGTACAATATTATGATCAATTCTCAATACTTGAGGTGAAAATGATTTCCAAAGTTAGCGTTTAGGTGTTTTCATTAAAGTATAACTAAAGTCAAAGCTTTATTTTAGATGCGGATAGAGTGATGAGAGGTTAGAACCCCTGTGGAGTTATTCCTATGCCCCATGAGGGAAATTCACTCACCCTAAATGTCCTGATCACCAGTGTCAACAGGAATAAAAGTGAGGGTAAAGCTAAAATTTTGAGTTGCCACCAGAACAGGATCAAAGGAGAAATCTTCCAACAGGGACACTTGTTTCTGTGACTGCTGTCTAAGGGCTCTTTCACACGGGCGTTCCGTATGTCCGTTTTTCATCCCATCCGTTTGCAGATGAAAAACGGACATAATGTATCTCTATGTAAATACGGATGTCAGCGGATGATTATCCGCTGACATCCGTTTTTCGTCCGTTACGTTCAGTTTAGTTTTTTGGAACGGAAGAGAACCCTATTTTTTTCTTCCGTTCAAAAAACGTAACGTACGCAAAAACTGATGTCAGTGGTGTCATCCGCTGACATCCGTATTTACATAGACATACATTATGTCAGTTTTTCATCCGCAAACGGATGGGATGAAATACGGACCGGATGACACAAGTGTCATCCGTGTCCGTTGCAAAAAAAAAAAAAAGGACCTGATCGGGCAAAAAAAAAACTGAACGCTCGTGTGAAAGAGCCCTAAGAGGGGATTTCCCTGATGCTGGAAAGATTATTATCTCACTTCCTATTGAGTCCACAGGGCAGGAAATGAAAAGACATGCCCTAATGAGACACAGATATTAAACATGAAATATTGCATTTCCATGCTATCTATGCTATCCACCCCCCAGGAATATATTTTGATTCAGAACTCCAAAATCTAAGATGAAAAGTAAATGAGCCAGAGAAATTACTCAGTTTATTGGATTGATCAGTCCATGGTTTCAGTCAGCAAAAGCAAGCCTTTAAGCTCCGCTTGTCTGCCTCCTCCCCCTCTCCAGTTCCCCATTTGGCACTTTGTGGGGGGGCGGGTATCTGGTTTTGACAGGCGACCTCAGACGAAAGTTCAGTCCTCGCCGAAGCTGGGCCATTAAGAAAGCACAGCACGACTCGCTCTTGTACAGTAGGAAACTGGCTGTAATGCCGCAAGGCTTCATTGCAGGTTTCCCTTCCCCAAGATGGTAGCGCCAGCACCCGAGAGCTGATTCAAGAATCTGCTTGGGTGAGGACACCGCGGGATCCCTGGACAGGTAAATGCTGTAATAGTAATTTTTTTGTGGGGGCTGGGGGGTTGGGGCTGGAGCTCTTTGCTTTAAGGTGGGCTCGTTCGATTAGGGGATCAGCAACCTTTTCCACATTAAAGGGTCTATTTTATGAATGTTTTCACACAAGTATCACACAACTTTCAATCAAGATTTACAAAGTTAATCCTGCAAGGAAGTTGTGTTAAACTTGTGTGAAAACAAGATCCTTAAGTGTCATAGGTATAGTTGGGTATAACTATAGGTTAGGTTGAAAAAAGACAAAAATCTATCTTGTTCAACCAATCGTGTTCCACAAGCATTAGACCACTTTCGTGCCAGTAATCTTCTGTTATTTATTTTTTACACTCCTAGATGTACCACTAATGGCAAGTTATACTCATGAACTATATAGAGTTCACCTTGCCCTTAGCAGCACAACTAGAAGTGTAAAAACACATAATACATAAAACATGTTTAGTCCCAATGCATGCACTTCAGACCATTGGTTCAGCCCCAATGCATGCACTTCAGACCACTGGACCAGCCCCAATGCATGTACTTCAGACCACTGGACCAGCCCCAATGCATGCACTTCAGACCAATGGATCAGCCCCAATGCATGCACTTCAGACCACTGGACCAGTCCCAATGCATGCACTTCAGACCACTGGACCAGCCCCAATGCATGCACTTCAGACCAATGGATCAGCCCCAATGCATGCACTTCAGACCAATGGATCAGCCCCAATGCATGCACTTCAGACCAATGGATCAGCCCCAATGCATGCACTTCAGACCTATGGCTCAGCCCCAATGCATGCACTTCAGACCTATGGCTCAGCCCCAATGCATGCACTTCAGACCTATGGCTCAGCCCCAATGCATGCACTTCAGACCTATGGCTCAGCCCCAATGCATGCACTTCAGACCTATGGCTCAGCCCCAATGCATGCACTTTAGACCACTGGATCATCTCCAATGCATGCACTTTAGACCTCAGATCAGCTCCAATGCATAAACTGCGGACCACTGATCAGTCCCAAACCCTGTATCTTTAGAAATGAAGAGTATTGCTGTAAAGTTGCATGCACGCTTTTTTTGCATAGTACCAAATGCCAGTGGCAGGCTTTCAGTGATGTCAGGGAGCTCGGTGGTCCAGGCATTGTAAATAACAGCCTAGTGAACTGTCAATTACAGCCAGAGGCAGCAGATGGCTGCACAAATGGCATTACATGCCGAGGGTTGCCATTGCCTGCTTTAGATGTTGCTCTGTGAATCCTTTGTCATATATTAAATGTGAATTAGTGAAGCAATGATTGTATACCAAAGCATAACAAACATTTTCTAAAAACTTATAAACAAAGTGTTAAAGGAAATTGACTCACAAGCATTATCTTGTGTTTTTTAAAGAAATGAAATGCTAATGACATGTCAAAATGGCAGAGTTTTGAAAAATAGCACAAATCACACAAAGTGCTAACACAGACATCACTCAAGTAATTGTAACTTTATAATCACCTGAAATATTGGCTTTCATTCTTTTTGCAGCTTAATGTACTTCATACAGAACTGGCAAAGCAGCTGGCAGATACAATGGTGCTGCCGTTAATTCAGTTCCGTGAAAAGGACCTAACAGGTAAGGTAACACAAAGATTTATGCACTTAAAGCAGGATTTCACTCAAAAGGGGAAGTTCCACTTTTCAGCACCCCCCCCTTCTTGAATGTTTATATATATATATATATATTTTTTTTTTTTGGGGGGGGGGGGGCAGGGTACCTGGGTTTGAAAGGAACCATTCCTACTATTACCTAACTGATCCAAGCAGAGGTTTTCCCCAGCCCCCCCCCCTTTGCCCACAGCCTTCTGGGACAAATCACAGGTCCCAGAAGCCTGTGGGTCCATTCACAAAGTGTAGCGAGAAGCTGGCTGTAAAGCTGCAGAAAGTCACAGCTGGCATCCCACGGTTATCATGTCAACGCCGGGGACCTGAGGACAATGCTGGATTCCTGGACAGGTGTGTATCCTTTTATTAAAAGTCTGCAGCTACAGTATCCTCTTAAACAACCTAATTTTATTAATAAATGCCAAGATTACACACGAAAATTGTCTGTCTAAAGCCTCGTACACACGGGCCTAATGCTGGCTCGGCATAGGCCGGTGCAATAGAAGCCGTCCGACATTTAGCCTGTGTGTATGGCAGCCAGTCCGACAGAAGCTTCTGTTGACGGCTAAGAGTGCTGACTGGAGTGTTCTGGCGACAGGGCCGTCCCCCTGTCCGAACACAATAGCTCAGCAGGGGAGATCACTGTACTAACATCGGTTTGTTCGTACAGTGGCTCCGAACTGAGCTGTCAGCGCTGGGTTGAATGAAAAAAAAAATGGTGGCGTGTACTAGGCTTAGGCATATATTAGTCGAGCAAGGACCAAATAGGCCTTACAAACTTCCAGATTGCAAACAGTTATATGTGTACATGGCCAATAAAAAAGTAAACATCAAGGATGATCCAATTGCCAGAACTTCTCCAGTGTCCATATGTTGCATCACCATTCAGTATAGCAAACCTAAACCTGGGAGGTGAGCAAGTAAGGTAGTTTAACAATCCATATAATTAAGTCATTGATCCAATGCTGAGTATATCAAAAAAGATAAAATGAAGGAATAAGAAAGCGAATAATAATGAGAAAGAAAGAACATTTTCAAGGCAAGTATCCTAACCTAACAGGGATTTCTGTCCCGGGACATGGAAACTGTTACTGGTAAAAACAATACAAAGAGTCACTCCACACAAGAACTAACAAGCTGCTTTCCAAACTTCTCCAAAATCCATAATTTAAGTAGAAGGGCAGTTTTCCCCTCCCTAGGGGGGGCGAGAGCGAGTCAGCAGTTCGGCTGGATCAGTGACCCTGAGGCATAATGTAGCCAGACAGCCCATATCTTACTAAAGCTCTCAATTTTTCCTCTACAGGTCACTAGGAAAGTTTCTGCTTCCACTATATGTCACTTTTTTGACCCAGTCCCTTCTAAAAGGACCTCAGGCAACTTAATTATTTTTACTTTGTTTTATATACTAAACACAGATCTAAATGTTTGTTGAAAATATGTATGTGGGCTCCCATTTAACTGGTAAATTTTAATACTCCTTTGTTTCTGGAGATCTTGAATAAATGTGTGCAGCATCTCTGTGGCTGATTTTTCTAAAGATTAAAGTGGCTAAAGAGATATCCTTAAACCACAAAGCCAGCAAACCTTAACCAGGTACATATTTTACTTCTATGCTGGCAAGGTTTTTTTTGTTTTGTTTTTTTGACCGTTATTCATTTTTTATACAATAAAATGCAGGGTAGCTGTGCAGCACATAGGTTTGAGACATAAGGCACTGAAAAGTGGCATAACCGCAGAAGTCATTCAAAAACAAACATCACAACCGGCTTGCCATGCCTGCGGGTGGCACGGAGCTGACCCCCACTCTTCACTTTTCACTTTTCTGTCTTTTTTTTTTTCCTCCTCCCTCTCTCCTTTTCCTTCCTCCCTTTCTCTTTCCTCATTTCTCCCCTCTCTTGCATCTCTTCCCCTCCCTCCCTGACTTAGGGCATTGTGTTTGCCCTATCCCTTCTATTAAGTCATAAAGTGCCACTAGGTGTGCTCCAAACAAAAGGTGGGGGGCTGGTCCTGGGGTCTTCCCTGCTTAGGGTGGGGGTTTTGGTGGGCCCCCTTGCCGGCCAAGTGGTAGATGCCGGCGGGGATTCCTACCCCCCTCCGCTTGGGTGGGTGTCGCTGGACTACCCTCCACACAAACTCCTGTTTACAGCAATGCTGCACATGAATGAATAAGTATGGAAGATTAGACAACATACGAACCCAGGTTACACTATATGTTTATGCTTTGTGATAGTATGTTTTACACGAGGTTGTTCCCTGTACTACTTAGTCCACATTTCTATTACTATCATGCAAATGTTTGTAGCATTGTTGTTCCTTATTCATGGCATACCTTTAAATAAAGAATTTAAAAAAACAAAAACAAAAAAACAAACATCACAATTGTAACTGGCAGTTAAGAGCTGCAAAGTTAAAATTGGGTAATGAGGTAGCACTAGTATCTATGCAAGTACAGCAAATAGCAATTGACCAGTACTCCGCTCCACAAGAGCAAGCCCTGTGCCATTATTGAAAATAAAAATAACGAGAAAAAACATAATAGAAACTTCAGAAAAAAAATGATGGATAGAAGAGTGGGAAAAGGGGGAAAGGGAAGGGGAGAGGTGATAAAATGTCTAAACGCCAAACCAGCAATACATCTCAAGGCTGGACATCACCACATGGCCCCCAAGGTAGTCCCTACTAGAAGTAAGGAGGTGAGTCAGGTAAGTGGAGTCTCCAAGACCTCCCACAGTTCCCCAGATTTGATTAGGATTGTCAAAAGAGTTGTGTAGGGAAGCTGTAGGTATTCTATCTTCTTTACATCCCGGATCCTGGCATGCTACTCAACCAAAGAGGGAGGCTCCTCCTCTTTCTACCTAAATTGCACTAGGCACCATGCATCTGTCAGCATGTGGGGGAGCAGTTTTTTTAAAAGTTTTAGAGAATGTTCGGGGGGAGTCCCAAAAGGAACGTTTTAGAATCAAGGAGGATCCAGAACTCAAAGAGGAAATTGAGAGGAGTGTAAACAATCTGCCAATAAGGATTAAGGACAGGACCAATAAATATGGTACAATGTTCCCTACTCCTTCTTGCAGCACCTATCAGAAGATGGATATATAGAGTGAAGCAGTTCTAGGATTTGGTACCAGTGAAACAGGATTTTACTTATTTTTCTTTTACAATGTGCCAATTGAGCTCTGGGAGACTTGTGACCATACGATTTGCTATAAATTCTGAGGGAATTCCTCCCATTTTTTCATGTATGCATGTCTGAGTGGGTCTTGTTTAGGAGGTTAGATAAGAATTTTATAGAGCCAAGAAATTGGTTCTTTCAAATGCTGTCAATTTATATAATTGAAGGGAGATTGTGCATAGTGGCAAATTTGTACATAACTGAAGAATACCTGTTTGAGAAGATCATAAGCTTTTTGCTGGTTCTGGAAGGAATGCAATACTCTAGTTCTAACATCCACCAATTAACCAAAGCCTTATCTTTCCAATAATGCGGTACAGTGGAGGGAAGTTTTCCTTATAGAGGGTATTGTAGGTAGGAGTTAAATTAACTCCCAAGATATTTTAGAGAGGAGGATTTCCAGGAATTTCGGAAAGTTAGAGACAGGTATTGCAGTATGTGATGGGGAATGTTAAGGGGGAGGGCTTCTGTTTTTGCAGTGTTGATGGCAAGGTACTGTTAAAAGGTTATAATTACTTTATTGTAGTACTGAAACCTGTAGCCATAGTGAACTGCTGCAGCATTGCCTCACGAGCACTCTTCGTAGAGGTTGGGAGTTCATTTGTAAGGGAATTATGATTATCTGAGATCTGGAGTAGGTGTCTATAGTCATGGTCTTCTCCTGAGATCTTTACCATTTTTGTGGTATCAAACTGCCATTATATGGTACATATGATATAGGTATACCAACATATTTTACATAATCTAGTAACAGAGCACCGTACTGTGCTTCCCATTAATCAGTGCAGAATGTTTAAAGCTAGAGTTATACCCCATGTTGGTTAACTAAAAGTGACTGTCACTTTAGCAACCAAAAAATAAATAACCTGAAGTGTATGAAAAGTCCTAGTAATAGAACAATAGGACTGTATATGGACTAGAACTGCTTTATCAGAACTGCCCAGCAGTCAGTTAGAGTAGAGAAACTGAAAGCTGCAGCAGGCATTGCACTTTTTACCTGTCAGCAGCTTGTTAAAGTGATACAATTGTTTAAATTGGAAATTTAGTCAGAACTACTGATAGATTACTTCATGCTAGCCCCTTTTGCAGATATAGCTATGTAAAACAATGAAAATGATTGCCTATACAATATAAAATCCAGTAAAGCACTGTCTCAGCTTGCTCTGCACAGCCTCAGTTCTCCTGTATTCTCAGCACTGTGTTGATAATCAATGAGTGACTAGAGGTCGATCAGCTGAAAGCCTTAATATTTACTGCTGCTGTTGGAGGGGAGTAACAGGAATGACGAAGACTACCAATGAAGAGCAGATTAGGTAGAGAGAAAAGAAAAACAGGACAGGTGACAGTTCAAACTCTGCTGCCAGGGAGAAAAAAGAAGGTTGACCGCACTCCAATGTCCAGGGAAATCCAAAGCTTATTACACACATTTCCATGTCACAAAGACATCAGATTTAGGTAACAGGAGGACAGGAGACAGCAGTTGTTAGCGTTTCACGCAAAATGCGATTAATTGTTTCTGAGTTCTACTTCCTTTTTTTATATAATCTTTATTTAAGAAAATAAAGACATGTAACAAAACAGCAATAGGGCAGGGTATGCATAGTAAACAAAAGAGGGGGAACAACAGAAACCCCCAATAGTCGACCGAGTTACATGAGCCGGATGGGTGATGGAGAACAACAAGGCACTCAGCATCATTACTGAAATTTTAAACACACATGAAGTAACTATAACGTGCACAATTGGGTGGGATTAGTATCCTGCCCACAGGCTTCCCCATCATCTGCCACCCCCACCCCACAACTTCAGCCACCAATCTTGTCACAAAGTGAAATCGTATTATAGGGCAGGGTGAGTGGGGAGCAGGGTGGCCTCCATCCAACCAGCGTATTGCAGGAATGGAGAGGCTAAGGCCAGGGTTCAACTAAGGCAAGGAAGGGGGGGGGGGGAAAGGGGAGGTCAGGTGGGGGAGAAAAACAAGGGGAATTGGGTGGATCAAGAATCAAAGAATTAAACATCACAATGTGTACAAAGGCAGATGCAGCTGGGCCAGGAGTCCTTATGAGTCAGGAGTAGTATAGTGTATCCATAGCGCCCACTTGGCATAAAACTTATCGTATCGGTCTTTACATTTGGCCATCCATTCTTCTGCCGACATAATATCGTTCACCATCTTAACCCAGGACGCGCGGGTTGGCACCGCCGATTGTTTCCAATAAATCGGCACCAAGTGGCGCGCCGCATTCAGGAGGTGTGGCAGGACACTTTTCCTGTAATGGCTCAGGGGGATGGAGGGAAGGTGAAGCAAAAAATATTTTGGGTCGTCCGGGACTTCCACGTCCAGGATCGCAGTTATCTGAGCCCGGATATCCAGCCAAAAGGGGCGCAAGAGCGAGCACTCCCACCAAATGTGCAGGTAGGAGCCCCGCTCCCCACAGCCCCTCCAACAGCGGTGCGACTGGCCTGGGTAGATCTGTGCGAGCCTCGAGGGGACACGATACCAACGGGTCAGTAGCTTATACCCATTTTCCTGCATTCTAGTGTCTACTGTGCTGGAGTGCGTCAGCTGGTACACGTGGTCCAGCTGTTGGTCCGTGAAGGTGTGCTGTAGGTCCCTCTCCCACTCCCAAATATATATGGGCTTCGGGGCAGGGCTGCCCGACTGTAGGAGTTGGTAAAGCAACGCAATAGAGTGAGGAATCGGATCTTTAGATATGCACAATTTTTCATAAGATGTCATCTGAGTTGGAGAGCGCACCTCGCCCAAGAAGGGGCGCAGGAAGTGAGTGAGTTGGTAATACCTCCAAAAGTCCATATGGAAGCGTCCGTAACGTTCCCTTAGCTAAGGCAACAACACAATGGACCCCTCCTGGACAAACCTGCCGCAGCGGATCTCCCCACCGAGCGCCCAGGTCCCGAAGGACACATCCTCTCCGGGTGGGAACCAAGTGTAGCCCCCCAGGGGTGCCAGCGGAGAGATGCGGGAAGACAGCTGGAGACGCCCATTAACCTCATCCCACACCTGTAGGGCATGCGTGGTGGTAGGGGATGCCAGGGGTGAGAGCCCTCTGTCGGGCGGTAGCAACCACGGTGCGTGGGACAAATTCCTGCCCGCCATGAATTTCTCCATGGGGACCCAGCGTTTGCCCCGAACCTGGTGGTGCCAGTCGAGGATACGTTGCAAAGCAACCGCCTCGTAGTACCTACGAACCACCGGAATCCCCAAACCACCCGTTCGTTTAGAACGTTGCATACTCTTGAAAGCCAGTCGTGGCTGCTTACCATCCCAGATGAAGCGTATGAACAGGCTGTTGAGGCTCAAGAAAAAGGACCTGGGCAGGCGCACAGGCAGCATCTGAAAGTAAAACAGGATGCGGGGTAGGACATTCATTTTAAGCACGTTCACTCTACCAATCCACGTCCCAGACAGTTTAGTCCAGTCGGCCAGGTCTTTTCGGATTGTCGTTAGCAGTGGGGCGTAATTTTGTTCGTAAACATCCGCACAGTTACTGGGCAGGAATACCCCCAAGTACTTAAGTTTAGAGCGACACCAAGTGAACGGAAACGCCAAGCGCAGCGAGTATCCTACTTCCTGTGGGACGTTAAGGGGCATTATTTCCGACTTATCGAAATTTATTTTAAAGTTCGAGAGAACCTGAAATGCACGTAGTTCTGACATAAGAACCGGCAGAGTCGTCTGCGGTTTAGTTATGTAGAAAAGAACATCGTCCGCATAGGCGGATAGCTTGTGTTCAGTGGAGCCCACAGTGACCCCGCTAATGTCCGGATTTGCCCTGACCCTGGCAAGGAAAGGTTCCAGCGTCAGTGCGCATATCAGCGGGGACAACGGGCACCCTTGGCGCGTGCCATTGCGGATCGGAAAGGGAGCCCACAGACAGCCTCCCGCCTTAACCCTCGCTTCAGGGGAGGCGTATAACGCCGCTACCCAGCTGGACATGCGCGGCCCCAGACGCTTCAACACCAACTCCATATACGTCCAATCCACCCTGTCGAACGCCTTTTCGGCGTCCGTAGACAGGAGGAGACAGGGCGGATGGGACGGCTGTGAGTTTACCCCGTTTGGTCAGGGTGGACGACCGATGGCAGAAGGGGCTTCAACCGGTCTGCCAGTATCCTAGCCAGTATTTTGATGTCCGTATTCAAGAGCGAAATTGGACGGTAGCTGCTGGGTAGGGTGAGGTCCTTCCCATCTTTGGGGAGAACCGTTATATGCGCGAGGAGGGTGTCCCGGGCCACGGAGGAGCCTGTGGCGAGGGCGTTGAAATAGGCGCACATCGGGGACAGGAGGGAAGAGCTAAACTTCAAGTAGTAGGCGTTCGTATAACCGTCGGGTCCCGGACTTTTACCCTTTGGCAGTCCCTTAATCGCCGCCTCCAGTTCAAGCACAGTGATAGGTTTTTCGAGGGACGTGGATGCCTGCTCCGCGAACTTCGGGGTCGCAGACTCCCCCAGGTAGTCCAAGATGCGCGCACGCTTAGCAGCCAGCACAGACGGCGACAAAGGGGCGGCAATGTTATAGAGTTGGGCATAATATTCCCTGAATGCCTCCGCGATGCGGGAGGGATGTTGGGTGAGCGATCCCCGAGCCGTCTGAAGCTTCGGGATGCGAGTAACCGCCCGTTGCCGCCGCAGCGCCCGCGCCAGCATGCGCCTGCACTTGTTACCGAATTCGTAGAACTTGTGAGACAGGAACCGGAGGCGCCGCCTAATTTTGCGTCTCCAGCAGTTCGGACAGGGTTTCCCGAAGGGCTCCGAGTTCCCTGAGGGCCTCCGCCGAGAGCGTACGCTTATGAGTCAGCTCAGCTTGACGGAGCTTGTCAAGGAGCCGTTTCATGTCGGCCATGCGCTCTTTGTTCAGCCTAGCCCCCTGAGAGATCAGCTCGCCCCGGACCACTGCCTTGTGGCCTTCCCAGATAGAGGAGGGGGCGACGTCATCCCCGGCATTTTCCCTGAAGTAGTTCCCCAATGTCTCCGTCACCCTCTGGACAACCACTGCGTCGTCCAGAAGGTTCTCATTCAAGCGCCAAGTCCACGCCCTGTTGGCATCAGTAAGGGGGGCAAGGGACAAAGTCACAGGGGCATGGTCTGAAAGGGTGAGGGTCCCTATGTCTGCTCCCACCAAGGCATCCAGGCATGCCTGATCAGTGAGAAGCATATCGATGCGCGAGTAGGAATTATGTGTCGCTGAAAAATAGCTATAATCCCGGGAGGAGGGGTGGAGCAGCCTCCAGCAGTCCACAAGGCCTGAAGCATGCAACAGCCTCAAGAGGCGGCGGTGGGCTGCGGCAGAATGAGCCGAGCATCCCGCCGAAGTGTCGGCCCGGGGGTCCAGGCAGAAATTAAAATCTCCCCCCAGAACCACCCGGCCCTCTCGGAACGAGGAAAGTGCGTCCAGTGTGGACTCAAGGAAGGACAACTGACCCGTGTTAGGGGCATAGATGGAGGCCAAGGTCAGGGTTTTACCATAGAGGGTCCCTTTAAGAAAGACCAACCTACCCTGGGGGTCTAGGCAATGGTCGATGGGCACAAAGGGGCAACTCTTATGGATGGCAATGGCCACGCCCCCAGACTTCGGACAGGGAGAGGAGCTGACAAACCACTGGCTGTACAGGTGTGTCGGCAGCCGTGGCGTGGATTGGGAGTGAAAATGAGTCTCCTGTAAAAAAACCACCTGTGCACCCGCCCGCCCCAACTCCAGCCACAACTTACCACGTTTGAAGGGGGAGCCGAGTCCCCGAACGTTATCGGATAGAAACGTCAGCAAAGCCATGGATCAAGCACGGAAGCGGCTACCCAGGGACGACCCTGGGGGAGTGGGTGAGGGACCCCCCAGCACCCACGGACTGGAACCAGCGCACTCTGCAGAGAAATAATGAAATGATCAGCACCCATAAACAAAAACAAGGGAAAAAACACCAGAACAGGTACAGCACATTGGTCAAGAAAAATAAATAACAAATCAAACAGTAGGAACAAAAAACCAGGTCCAGAAAGGCCGCGGAACCGTCCACGACCCTGCGGACACTCTGTGTTTGCCAGGCCGATCCCCCCCCCTCTCCTCCAAGGGGGGCAGGGCAGGGAGGGGGGCGCTCCCGGCCACACCTGGGCAGAACCCCCAAAAAAAAAGAGGGGATCCACCACGGACTCCAGGGAGTCCAGCATAGGAGGGAGCCAAAGCCCCTCTGGGGGGGAAAGAGGTAGGGCATAGAGAGCAAGGGGTCCGTCTGAAACACCACCGGGTGGAGTGGACCCCTAAGCGACCCCACTGGGGAACGCAGTTCAAGTGCGGGACATCCAGCCATGGTTAGGTATAGGAATCTGCCAGGAAGTCCCATGCGCCATAGTGTCCAGGTATGACCAACAGTTCACAGGCGATCATCATCTTCTGAAGGAGAATGGGCAAGAAGGTCGTCCATGGTCTGAAGGTCAGAGAGTTCAAAAAGTGGCAGCAGTGAGTCTCTAGTGGAGACGCAGGAAGGCATCACTGATCCGTGCGCGGCGGTCTGTTGCGAGGCCGATTACGGCCTCTGCGATGTGCAGGTTGCCAGTGAGGAGTGCGAGCAGGCAGGGGGACCTCCGGGGAGACCCGCCACTCCGGAATGTCCACAGGGGGCAGCTCCAGCTGGGCCAAGAAGTGCGGAAGGTCATCTTTGTGTCTAAGGATGTGTTGGCGGCCGTTCTTAGTAACCGAGAGGCTAAAGGGGAAACCCCAGCGGTAGGTTAGATCAGCCCCCCTGATGGATTCCAGAAGGGGCTTCAGGGCCCTGTGCTGCATTAGCGTGCGGCGGGAGACATCCGGGAAGAGAGAGATCCGTGCGCCATCAAAGTCTATAGAGGGGACAGCCCGCATATGGGACATAATACGGTCTTTCACTGAATATTTATGCAGCTTGCATATAATGTCCCGGGGTTTCTCAGGGTCATCCGAAGGGGGTCTCCGAGCCCTGTGTGCGCGATCAATCTCTATGTGATCAGGGGAGTCCCGGCCCAATATCTGTTTGAAAATACCTTGTAAGGTGGGAACAATGTCCTTGTGAGTCGTGGCCTCGGGCAGACCCCTGATGCGGATGTTACCCCTCCTGCTGCGGTTTTCAACGTCGTCCAATTGATCCAGCAAGGCATCGATGCGTCTGTCCTGCTGGTTACATCTAGCGGGTTAGGGCATGCACAGCCCACGGACTCAACCCGGTTTCCCAAATGAGCAGTGTCCTCCTGAAGTGCGTTTATGTCCTGCCGCAGGGCCCGCTCGACCCGCTCTGCCAGCTTGTCCAGGTCCGCGGCAGTGGGGAGCGAAAGAATGTGTGCCCGCAAGTCCGCCAGGCCCTGCAGCTCTGCCGTGCCATCGGTGGTACTGGGGGCAGCGGAGGAGCCCGGAGACACCGGGGGGAGAGTTGAGTAGGCAGTGGGATCTGCGGTGAGAGGATGGGAGACTGGGCCCTCTCATGCTGCGCGCCTCGTGTCGGCGCCATCTTGGGAGGCTCCGGGCCCGGCCTGTGGCTGCCGGAGAAGAAGGCATCGATCGATGCAGAGCGCGGCCGCGGAGTCCTCTGCGGCTGGGGTGACTGGCGCCGCTTCGGAGGCATGTTAGGGAGCGAGTCCGGGGTCCGTAGGTGCGGATTATCCGTGTAAAATGTGGTGGTCAGCCAGGAGCTCCAAGCCGGTGCGTCCTCACGCTTCCATGCCGAGACCACGCCCCCTCCTGAGTTCTACTTTTAGTTGCCCCTGTGGAAATCTGCCTTTTCCTGGTCCTTCCCCAGGGACATTACTCCTTCAGCATACGGATTGGTCTTTCCCCAGTGAGATCCCACCACGGGCGCCCACATTCTTTCCCCTGTATCCCTTCTCCAGCACACACTGTTCGCCACAAGAGACTTCTCAGTCCGCAGTTACACACAGCACATACTGTAGGTAAAAATCCTTCTGTGCTTAGCACATGTATTTTAGCTCCTCAGTACCCCATCTCCAGTTCATGTGTGATAATCCCTCACATTTATTAAGTGCACCATGTCAAATACCTGTATCATCTACACTGACCCTGGTCAAGTGGTAATCTCTGCTCCATTGTTCTATTTTCTTTTTTAACCACTTGCCTACTGTGCACTTAAACCCCCTTCCCATCCAGACCAATTTTTAGCTTTCAGCGCTCTCACACTTTGAATGACAATTGGGCGGTCATGCTACACTGTACCCACATGACATTTTTATCATTTTTTTCACACAAATAGAGCTTTCTTTTGGTGGTATTTAATCACCTCTGGGTTTTTTATTTTTTACAAAAAAAAAGAAGAGACAGAAAATTTTGAAAAAAAAAAAAAAGTTTTTCTTATTTTCTGCGAGTAAATTTTGAAAATAAATACATTTTTCTCCTTCACTGATGTGCGCTGATGAGGCGGCACTGATGGGCACTGATAGGCTGCACTGATGAGGTGGCACTTATGGGCACTGATGAGGTGGCACTTATGGGCACTGATGAGGAGGTACTAATATGCCGCACTGATAGGCGCGGGGAGCCTGTGTCTGGGAGGCCGTTGTTCCGTGAAAAAACCATACCTGTGAGAAAACCATACCCTCGTCACTTCCGGTGCACCTACGGAGGGTATGTAATGTTACACTTGCCGCCGTTACATTAAAACAGCTCCTCTGCAACATGACTCATCGCCGCTCCTATCCCTGTCACTTCCCTGATCTCGGCTAATAAATATAAAAGCGGATCACGGAGCCAACATCTCCGTCATTTACATTTCATACACCCGCCGCCTCTTTTATGTTTAGTAGCCGACATCAGGGAAGTGACAGGGATAGGAGCGGAGATGACCCATGTTGCAGCCGAACTGTTTTTATGTAACCGCCGCAAGTATAATATTACACACACTGCCGTTATAATTTCATTCCCTCCGAGCATGCGCACTTGTCAACTTCTCTGCTGTTCAATGATGTATCCGGGGCTCTGAGCATGCGCACTGCTACGCTTCTCAGCTGTTTCTGACAGGAAGTGACGAGGGTATGGAATTCTAACGAGGTATGGTTTTTTAACGTTACACCGTTTAAAGACGGCCTCCCGAAAATTAGAGTCCGCGCTGCAGCCGTCTTTTGGCTATAGCGCGGACCGGAAGTAGTTAATCCCTGGCAACAAAGTCCTGTGCCATCTCGCTTATCCCTAGCACTACCTCCCATGTCCCCAGCACTTGGCTTGGGCCCCATGATGTATGTCCCTGCTAATAACCTTAATATATTTTGGTATCTCCTTTTTCAAATTCCATTGTCCCCAGTTCCACTGACCATACTTATTTCAGTATCATCCTTTTGCTGACTCGATCCCCACTACCCTCACTGTCCCAGAATAACCTTCTTAAATTTTTTGAATACACTTTTTGGTACAAATACATTTTTATGTAATTGCATTTTTTTTGTGCTTTTTTTTTTTTCAATTCCCATTTAATTTATACCTTTTTTTTTTTTTTTCTTTTGTTTTGCAGAAGTAAGCACGTTAAAAGATCTTTTTCTTCTTGCTAGCAATGGTATGTTTGCTCTTGTACTTAATACCTCTCACGGTTCTGCTGTTCTGTATATTTGCCCTGGCATCAGCTTGAGACATTTTATAGCCATACATTATTTATAAGCCTTTTATGTTTCTCTTTTTAGAACATGATTTATCAATGGCAAAATACAGCAGACTGCCAAAAAAGAGAGAAAATGAAAAGGTAAGCAATACAACAATTGAGACCCCCTGCTTCATTGATAAAATTGCTCTTTCCATAGAAAATAAGGCCTTTGGTGATGGATACTGTTCTTGTTACTTAGATTTTTCCACATCTAGCAAAATCTTTAGACCTTGTTTTCTGAAACTCAGATAGGCATGCAAATTAGGAGACCTCAGTATAACTTTGCTGAACAGGGGTATAGCATGGATTTAGCATGGCTAAATGGGGTCAGTGTAAAGTATATTATGAAAATCTAGTAACATTTGATTAAATCAGTTGCTGGGATTATTACTAATAAAAGAAAATATACCTCAAGCATCCTAGGTTGAAGTACCGTGGGTGATTATGAAAGCCCTCAGGACTGGAAAGCAATTGGATAGAATCTTTTATGTTGTGGAAAGCTGTAGCTTTGGTAATATTTTACTAATTAGTAACCCAGTGCCCATCTGGAATGTGATGTAACTTAAAGGACGTGGAATGAACTTTGTAAATGTGTTTTTAGTATAATGGTCAGTTACCACTTACTTGAGCATATAATGTTCTACAAAATGGAATGGTCATGACCTTGAAAATTAGTGGTTACAAAATTATCTGTTGTCGTGTTGTCAGTGTAAAACAGTTTGTCCTGGCCTCATCTACTACATCTATCAAAGAGAATGGGCGCATTTCATCCTCTGTTTTGTTGTAAATGCAATTTTATAATTATTTTTATTTTTGACTATCTTTTCTGAGAAAAGGAAATGCAAAACAAATCAATCAAACATTTAAATTGCCTTTTCAGTATAATATTACTCATATTTTTTTTTTTGTCTTTTTTTATTTTTAAGTTACATTTTTATTGTGTACTTCAGCAAGACGAAAGGGAATAATGATGCAATACTCAGAGGTGCCACCTTTAACACAGTACAATCAAAGTGGAATGAGTCACAGTATACTGCAAGTACAGAAACTTTACTTGTAAATGCCTGCTGTAGCAGTATGCTGTGCAGACATAAGATTTCAATACCTCTTAAACAGGACCTTGCTTGCATACCTAATATTTTCCAGGGTAGAACTTAAATGTATGAGAAGAAAATAAAAAGGAAAGAAAAACCCCACAAATCTAAACAATTACTAATGACACACATCAAATAGCGTGGCCTACATTATATGCGTAAACATTAGTAGAAAGAACAGAAGAGCTAGAGAGAAGAAAAAAAGGGGGGGGGGGAGAATGAGGGAATGTCGGGAACACGGAGATAAAAGTTTATTAATTTGGTTTTGACAACAGAAGCCCAGCCATCGCTTCATAACCCACACAATTGACTCCAGCATCTCTATTGACACTTGTTCTCCGGTCGAATTATCTAAATAAGCGCAGAGGACACATAGGAATATTAAAATTGGGCCAATAATACCATGTTTTGCGGTGCTGCTCCTCCTTCGATCTCATACCTTCCATTAAACCTTCCATTTCGGGTATTTCGTTCACCACAGCGATCCACTGGCCCACCATTGGGGTATCTAAGCCTTTCCATTTTTGAGGAATGCAGATTTTTGCTGCATTCAGTAGGTGTATCAAACGCCGTGAGAGCGAAGTTAATTGAAGTAGGCACGTTTCCGGCCTGTCCTCCAAGTGTATATCAGTCCACTGGAAGACTAAATCACGAATCAAATCCCTGAAGGGGTGGATATAAGAGCATGTCCAGAAAATATGTAGCATGGTACCCCTATCTTTTTGACAACGCCAACAATATTACTCAGTTTTAAAGTGTCATTAAACGAACTTGTATGTGCATCCTGCATGTACAAATTATTTTGATATATTAACAGATCCTATATAGGCTAGTGTACACAGGCTTTTAAGATAATATAAGGTATAAAGGTATACATAATTCATTCTACTTACTGAAGTCCGTATTGATTTAATTTTGCATCTTTAAGTCATCACCTCACAGCTTACGAACATTTTTTGATTTATGGCTTTGGCTTATGAATGTTGCATATTCCATTACTGGAATAAAAAATCCCAGATGATGATGACTATTCATTTCTGTAGTTAAACAGATACACAGACAGACACAAGTGTACAATGTGCACTGTGAGGCACTTTGCACATTTTGATTCATTAACAGTGAATATGTAAGGTCCATGATATTCAAGGTTTTTTTTGGTATATGGTTCATGCTATATGGCTCATTCAAAAGTATCCTAGAATGATGTTGATCTTTTACACATCATTTATTTTTTGTAATGCACTATTTCCTTAATGCACTGCGCATCATAAATTAGGAAATCTGAAAAGTTTTTTGATGCTTGGGGTGAACATCTATAGGCAGCAGCTGGGGAAAGCATCCATTTATACTAAAGAGGTGCAGGTATACCATAGGTATTCTTACACACGGGAATAAAAAGAGCCATGTTGTTTACTGATTTGGATATAGATGCATTGTTGTCTATGGAACAATGCACACACATGCGCAAAGATCAGTAATGCAGCGTTGAGTACGGAGCCATAAAACAAAAATAGAAAATGTTACATTTTAAGTGCATTACGGGCAGTGAAGAAGAATTTTACACGTGTAGTGTACATGTGTCGTGGAAATTAAATAGGCTTGTACTGAAAAGTACAAGTGCCCCGCTCTTTTGCATAACGATTTTCCAAGCGCTCGGCGATAAAGAAAGGAACAGACGCGCTGGGTCATTTTGATGCCATCTGCCAGGTATCTCTCCATTGGATATGTATGTGTATAAGAGCTAGTGTTTGTGTGTGAGAGTTTATGTGTCTCTTCATGGCTGAATGATGTGTGAGCTGCTGTGTCTGTGTCTGTGTATGTGTGTGTGTGTGTGTGTGTGTGTGTGTGTATGTGTGTCGTCCTCTGTGTTCTGATGTTCTGTGTGAGGGCAGGGCAGAGCAGGTTTATTTACATCAAGTGAGCAAAAGGAAGTTACAGGGAGTGGCTTCATGGCCACCAATCACAAACATGTATACATTCAAAAAACACAATAGAAGCTGTGGAGTAGATGCCCATAGATGGACACGAATGAACAAAAGCCTCAACTGCCAGAAAGCACATGGCTTTTCATTGTTCATTCATGTCAATCCATAAACATGTATTCCATTACCTGTTGGTGGGTTTCCATCAAACATGATTCATATATATAAACCAATTTTGATAGTGACCATTCTATTTGTTCCAGTTGATGAGGCTTTATCTGCATAAGATAATAGCAGCAGCCCCCCCCAGTCACACCGATCGAATGCGACTATAAGGAAACGTCTATTAATCTTGGTAAAATAAGAATTTTCCACATCACAGACACATCTCAGCAGCGCAGGGCCCTGAACGGCAGACATAGATCCGTGCGATGGACTCTCTTTGCTACAAGTATTGTGCCATCTCATCTAATGGAAGATTTTCACCAGCAAGTCTTTCCTGCAATGACAGTTAAAGCGATAATCACTGTGAATATCGATTATCGGTAAAACCGACACTGGGAGACACAATGACTATTTAAACTAAAATCAAAATTTCCACAACACATGCGCATTTATGCAAGGTCTTATTGTGGTTATAAAAGCCAAAGTTTTTTTTCTTTTTCATCTTCATGCACTATGCATGTGGGTAAAAAAACCTTCTGTGGGCAGCATCCCCCAGCCCCCCCTTTAATACTTACCTGAGCCCGATCTCGATCCAGCAATGTGCACAAGAGCAGCAGCTCTCCTGGGTCTTTCTATCCTCATTAGCTAAGACACCACAGCGGCAACGCGGGTGGGACACACAGGCAGTGGGGCGGGGCGGAGCCACTCTTTGTCTTATGGAAACATACAGGAGGCTCAGGAGCAAGCAGCTGGCTATGGGGGCACTTGGCATGGGGGGCCCAAGAAGAGGAGGATTAAATACCAAAACGCCAAACGCGCCTAGCTCCGTGGCAAAGTTTGATACACAAGCTTCTTTGGTGCATGGGAGGCCCATTCAAAATGAATGGTGCCGTTTAGGTGTGAATGGGGCCTTAGAAATCGCAGCCCACAGCAATTACAGAGCTGGTGCAATTTGCACTGCACGTAGTGTGCCATTGGGATTGCGGCTGTGAAAACAGGTACGGACCTGCAGCGGGAACCACCCACACAGATGTAAACCTAGCCTTACAGAACATTTCACTCAAGATTTTTTTTGTCAACAGGATCCTGAGTTTAAGGCCCCTTTCACACGATCGGACCGATCAGGTATGCCTGTCCATTTTTCAGGTGGACCTGATCAGGCCACCCATTATACTCTATGGGGAGACGGATGTTAGCGGACCTGGCATCTGATCCGACAAGATCCTCTGAAAACAGATGGATGGTGATTCGTTCGCCATCCGTCCAGCAGGCCGGATCAGATGAAAATGGACATGCTGTCCATTTTCATCCGTTCTCCTTATAGAGGAGAGCGGGACTCTGACAGGTCCATCTCTGCACAGTGACCTGTCATTCGCCTGCTCAGCGGGTATCAACAGGGCAATCCCCGCTGAGCAAGCGGAGTCTCCGAAAATGGATCAGCCCATGTAAAAGGGGCCTAAACCTCAGTAAAAGATTGTTTGTGTGCAACTGGCTTAAAAGTATCCATAAAAGTGTGTCTTTTCTGTAGCTAAAGGCTGAAGTTGCTAAGGAAGTTGCTGGGGCAAGAAGAAAGCAGCACCTCTCATCCTTGCAGTACTACTGTGCATTAAATGCCCTCCAATACAGAAAGAGGACAGCAATGCTGGATCCTATACTTGGCTACACACAAGGACAGGTACATGTTATGTTTTTATTTCTATTAACATATCTGTTTGAATTAAACATTGCTATTGCCAGTGTTGTATAACACACACACAGATTTCAGCAGGTATAGCTTGGAGGACAGGTCTTTATGCTGTCCGTGTAAACATTATGCTTCTTTCTGTCCGTGTAAACATTATGCTTCTTTTAAAATTTTTAGTTGCAGATATAGTTGTTGATTGTACATAAAACTAGAATTCCAGTTAAATACGAACTATACCTAAATCTGCTCCAACCCTTATTCTATGGCTTCTCTAACTACCCTGTAGGAAATATGTCTAGACTTCTCTATTTTGAGGGCACTCCAGTTGGTTCACATGATAGGCTTCTAGCACCAGTTTCAGTGTAGAGGAGGGACAGCCACAATAGATTCCCCAAAGGAAGTCTGGTTGATATAATCGCCCAGGCTCTGCAGCTGGCAGTTGGCGATCTCTCCTCATCAAAGACGCCAGCTGCTGGAGAGATCATGTGACTGGACTGCAGCACCCTCGGAATAGAAAAGTATAGACCTTTTTCTCTAATCGTCATCCAGGGCAGCATCTGAGAGAGAGGCTCCTCCCTCCTGAAACAGAAAAAACAATAGTTCACCATTATAAAAATGTCATACCTTTTGCTTGAGTTTGATTGTGTTTCCTCTGGACCCACAGGAGCTACATCTGTTTGTTATTTTTTCAGTCTCTGTGATAAATTGCAGGAGGCTCCCTGACCAGCCTCCCAGCTTAGCGATCCTTGGGCAGTGCAGGTCAGGGACAGCACATTGGGGCAAGCTGGGCCCCCGTCTGAATTTTCACCCCTACTGAGGGGTTTGCAACCATCCCCCCAGTTGTCAGGATGCCGGTGGTATCCCCCCCCCCCTTAAACCGTATCTGGAGCCAGCGGATCTTCTAGGCCAGTTCCTGCTAGCCACAGCTATCCTTCCGGCCAGCGCCTGTAGAGTTGGGGGGGGGGGGTGCCTCCTGCATACGCCACTTCCGGTGATGCCCTTCTGGCCCTTCTGGTCCACAGCCATCTTGGGGAAGGCAGAAGGCGGAGCAGGGATTGTCCGCTGAGGTCACTCCTGGTGGCGGTGCGATTTTTAACCGTAAACTCTCAGCATTTTAAACTAAAAACAAGCAGATGATAAAAGCCTCAATTTCACAAGGAGAAGCTGACCCTAGGCTACCAGGAGGTTGCAATGCAGGTATGTCAACCAACCTGCATGGGGGGCAGCTGGGGACAGGAAGCAGTTAAAGGTCCCTATGCTGTGGTTCCTTTTCTGAGACTGACCATGTCGAATGCCTTCCCACCCTGCCCTGCAAACCCTGTCGGCCAGGACAGCTCCAAGGTAAGCCAGAGCACTTTGGAGTTCCCTCTGTCTTCACCTCAACCACAAACGGTTTTTCATTGTTCCGTATGGCAACTGCATGTTTCACTGGGTCCTTTGTGCGTATTTACAGACAAAGACCACAGAAGAGAAAAAGGCAAAGACCAGTAGCATGTGCCTCTTGCGGTCACAGGTGTCCTCCAGAATGGGGAAAAAACCTCTATGCCAGAAATACCTCACACTAAAAAAAGTACTCCTGGTGGCGCTTGTGTTGGCAAGAAGAGTCAGAGAAATACAGGCTCTATCCATTATAGAACCATACTGTTTAATTCTGACAGATACAATTATCCTCACAACAGACCCAGCCTTCCTACCAAAAGTCTCTTCAACTTTCCACAGAACTTAGGAGGTGGTCATTCCCTCCCTTCCAGATTCAATGGATAGCAGGAAAAGAGTCACTTACAACAAGCTAGATGTAAGAAAGATCCTGATGGCTTACCTCGAGAGAACTAAAGATTGGTGGAAAATGACTGTTCAGACAGTCTACTAAGCTCTAAACCTTGCCCAGCCGAGCGGAGTTACGGCCCACTCGACCAGAGCTTGGGCATCGTCAAGTGCAGAAAGAGCCGGGGGAACACCGGAGAAGATCTGCAGGGCAGCGGCATGGTTGAGCTTCAATACCTTTACAAGGCACTACGGTATTGATTAGCTGTCCAGTCAGAACCAGACATTTGGTCGCAAGGTGCTCTAGACTTTATCCCCTCCCTAGTAAGTATTGCTTGGTACATCCTCTCAGATGCTGCACTGGAAGAAGATTAGAGAAAACAGAGTTAGGTACCTGGTAACTCTTTTTCTAAGAAGTCTTCCAGGGCAGCACTCGTTCCCACCCTAAACAACAATAAAAAATGGGTTTGTGGATTTATATGCTTACTGAGGGTTCCTTCAGTGCTTTGATATTACTAAGGCAGAAGGTATGACTGACATTTTTATAATGGTGGACTATTGTGTTTCCTGTTTCAGGAGGGAGGAGCCTATTTCTCAGATGCTGCCCTTGAAGGCTTCTTAGAAAAAGAGTTACCAGGTACCTAACTCTGTTTTCTCTAATCTTCTTCCAGGGCAGCATCTGAGAGCATCTGTTTTCCTTTACAGTGTAGTTACAATAGACTTTAGAATGGTGGTGGGAGCAGATTTAAGTATCATTAGTATTTGACTAGAGTTTTTCTTTAATATGTGCATCAGTGATGATGGGTTGTTACTGTGCTCTCATTCTCCCATCACAAGTATTTTAGATTGGAGTGCTCCTTTTAGTACACAAATTATCCTCCCCTGCCACTAGGAAGATAGGGCTACCAAACTTACATTACATGCACAGATTCCACCCATCCTCAGCCCTTACCCAGTTCAATTACACCAACATAAAACAGTCCTCACTGGTATTTTGGAATATTGATGATTGTTTTGTTAAACCCAAGCACAGCATTCCTACAGACTTCACGAATAGCCCCCATAATATATGTGAAAAATCATTGTTTATTTCCTATGATTGACAGCTACATCTAACGGCCATAACGGGATATTTTCCTAACTGCCTTGTGTTTTTTTTTTTGAAAATCCCACATTATGGCTAGTAGATGGAGCCGACAAACTAGAAAATTAAATTTCACATGTTTTATAAACATTATGAGGGTTATTTAAGGCCTTGGTGTACCCATTGTATTTTTAGTTTGAAAAGCTCAGCGCTGCTTGCGGACTTGTTGGCTACCTTGGCACACTGACAAATCCTTAAGAGGTTTTTCCCAAGAGAAAAGGAGGGTGGTTTGTCATTCAGACGTGTGTTTAATTTATTGCAATTCAGGTCTATTACAACATAGTAGTAAATCAACTTGGTGGAAATGTGATGTCTTAGCTTCTTCTCCACCTATTGGTTGCAGCTAATTGTGTAAAAAAAAAAAAAAAAAAAAAGCATACACAGTTTTTTTTAAATTTTACCTGACAAAAGAATAAAGAATGTTTAAGTTGTAATAACAAAAAATATATATTATATTCTATTATATGGAAATTAGGTAAACAGAATCTGTAGTCTATCTGAGCAGTTTACTCACTGCTCACTAAAGCCTACATATCTTTATCCTTACACTCTGGACTTACTCTATGTTCGAGTTAAGTTGTTATTTACCTTCACTTACAAATCAGACAAGCTTTCAGTAGATAAATGGACTGGCTAAAAATTTGAGATTGGTCGTGTCAGCCATTGCCCTTTACACTATGGGATTGGATAATGTCCAGAACCTAGTTGGCATTTTTTGTAATTGTAAAAATGGTGTGATGTGCTGACCTCGTATGTGACTGTTGTTTCTCTTGAACAATGTTTTGCAGATTAACTTTTTAAAAAAAGGATTTGAAATGTTTTCCAAAAAAATGGATGGATTTCTGTCATCTGTAACAAACATGATTCAGAGGTAAGGTATGCGGCTATAACTGTTACTATTGAAGCCCAAGATGGCCTGTGACTCATTGCTTTGAAAGACTTGGCCTGAATTATTTGGCTCATTATAAATTTTTTTTTTTTTTTTTTATACACATGTATTTTCTTTTCTCTATACTTTCCCATCAATCTAAACTGATCCGAAAAAAAAAACAGGTCTGTTGGCATTATACATAGTCGGGACTAAATTTTAGGTTCCACTATATGCATAGTCAACAAAGTCAGTTGTCCTGTGCACATGTAGCCATTTATCATGAAGCTCATATCTCCTTTTTAATTAGGAAAAAAAAGGACATGAAGCGCAATATTGTTTTTCAAAAAGTCAGACATGCTATTCTATTAAATCAAATTCACTACAGAGCACAAAGCTGATATCTGAATGGTTGGTTGATGTCCTATTTGTAGTATGCCTAAAATAAAGGTCCCTTTTTATTATAACGTACATGGTAAATATTTAATCATTGTACTGTGTGATGAGTAATGCACGCATGGTTTAGTGCAGATGGTGCTTTATTCTTCAGAACACCCGTGTGTGCCATCTCTTCTTTCTGTGGGTGGTAATAGGTGTTAACCTGTATGCAGAAGAGAATTCACAGTTCTATATTAATTTAGCATGAAGATTCTGAAACTAGAATATGATGCAGATTTATAGGTGAACCCTAGCTTGACCTTCAGTCTTGCACAGTTGTATAGACTCTTCTACTGTACTGATATTGCTTACCCTGATTTTACTGCACACGGTCTTCAAGTAACCCTAACAAATCATGTTTTCAAGATTTCCTTCACCTTGGGCAGGTCCTCTAAATCAAAGTCAAAGGCTTGACAGGTGTTTTATCGAAGGCAAAGTCCCAAAACATGGTTCATTTGGAATACTTGAGGTTGATAGGTTGCGGTTGAATACTTGAGGTTAATAAACCCTGAAATTACCCTTTCTGTCCCAGTCTGATTGTCCCTGGCCAGAGTGATATTTTGTCATTCAGTAAAAGTCAACTTGTATTAATGATGTGATCCTCCCTTGCAGGATACAAGGAGAACTCGAAACAGAAGCAGATGCCATGAGGATTTCTCAGCAAGAACTTCTGTCTGGTAATGATGCCATGTATACCCCAGATTCTGATGTTGTGTCACCAGTCATCAACAGAAACCTGATTCAAAAGGCTGGTTATCTCAACATGAGGAGGTAATGTGGTGTTTTCAGTGGAGAAATAAATTAAAGTGATACTAAACTTGCACTATATAATTTATATTGTCCCTTCTATTTCTGTATGTGGATGATGGCATTGTAATTATTTTATTAAAAAAAAATCTAAGTACCTTTTCCTAATTGATATACAGCTGTCACATGACCCAGATTTTTCTTAGCATGTTTACAGAGAAACATAGGCAGTAGGAGCTGCTGCTGGTCACATGTTCAAAATAAAAAATAAATAAAAAAACTTGAATACTGAGTAAAATAATTAATATCTATAAACAGTTTAAAATGGCATACAAATATATATTTGAAATCAAATCTTTATTATGGTTTGGCAATAACCTGGTGTGGGCGGATTTCTGCAAGCCACATGCTATGTCACGCCCCTCTAGCCTGTGTCTTCAAATAAGAGGGAGGTGAAGCCTCCATCAATCTACATTAATATTCTGACCCCATTGTTTTTATCTGGTTAGTGGGCATGGAGGAGAAAGGAGGGAGTGGGCTGTCGTTTACCACTGTGTAAAAGCCCACATGTGTGCCTCTGTATTCAAATGAGCGTCTCAGATGTGATGGGGAAGAAATGCTCAGCAAAGAAACTCACTGAAAACTGAGCATGTTGAGAGTTGCCACCACAGCTGAAAAATTATTTGCTACATTGGGGACATGAACAGAAGGTGGAGAGAGAGAGCAGCAGGATCAACCAGTTTTTTTGCTGAATACAGAAAATAAATCAGAGTGACAGAGTATGAGCTGCATATAAAACCGCATTTATTGATAGTTTTTTTTTTTATGATGTGGGTTTAGAGACACTTTAAGCCATCCAGTTATACAGTAACTCTATGTATAAAAAATTGGTTTTGGCGCTGCTCCTAGGTGCAATAACATACTAATATACCCATGTGCAAATCATTCTCCAAAAACCACAAATAAGATGAATATAAATATATGCAAAAATATTGTGTGCAAAAATTAGTAACACGCAAAAAATAAATTATTGTGCAACATTTGCAACAAATATGTGCAGTAATTAACAAAGCCCCAGTGCTAAAATATATGAACTTCCAGTTACACTCAAATCATAACCACTCTATGTGATCACATATAAACCATAAATTGATGCAAAAGTGATCTGAGCTTAGTGAACTGTCCCTTTGGATAATGTGCAGTGTCCTTTTATTTAGTCTGTCGTTCCAGCTATCCTTGCTTGTTCCTATGGTAGCATCAATAAAGGAACGCTACTTGATGTTACAACCTGGGGGTTGTGCAACAGCATGCAGTGTGCCCGGTGTTTCCACTCGTGCCCCCCTCATAATATTGCACTCACCAGACGTCGCTCCCCTTGCAACAGGGGTATCCAGCTTTAGCAGCTACACCTGGCTGTATGCTGTGTCCACGACCAGCTCTCTAGCGGCCTCTCCTTGCAATCCCCAGCAATCTCCGTGGTATTGAAGCTGAACAAAAGCTTTGCAGATGCTTTGTTGTACACACTGCTCTTAAGAGTAGCATTAACTAAATGAAGCACATATGTATTAGGCTTTAACCAGTTATACAGTGTCCGTTCACCATTTCACAGAATGTAATTAAAAAGGTGCTAGGCTGTACTTCTATTATTTATAAAAGAGCGGTTTGAAATCATTGGAATTTTATGGTTAAAAATAACAAACATTCTACTTACCTCCTCTGTGCAGTTGGTTTTGCACAGAGCAGCCCAGATCCTCCTCTTCTCTGGTCCCTCTTTGGCTCTCCTGGCCCCTCCCTCCTGTTGAGTGCCCCCACAGGAAGCAGTATGCTATAGGGACACCCTAGCCGAGCCGTAGCTCCTTGTGTCCATTCAGACATGGGTCCGCATCCTGGCCCCGCCCCCTCTCTTTCCTAATTGTCTCACTGAATTTGATTGACAGCAGCAGGAGCCAGTGGTTTCACACTGCCGTCTCAGCTAATCAGGAGGGAGAGTCTCCGGCAGCTGAGACACTCCTGCAACATTGCTCGATAGAAATGGGCTCAGGTAGGAATTAGGGGGGCTTCTGCACACACAAAACTTTTTACCCTAATTTACCCATCTCTACCATTAAGTAATACATTTACATGTTAAAGTGGAACTAAAGTCGGTTATACTTGCCTTTCCTTCAGCGGTCTGATGTTCTTCGCCGACACCTGCATCTTCTACCTAGCTTCTTCCAGGTGCCAGGCTGCAGCCATTTTTATTAGCCAGAGTGGAATGACCTAACTCTTGCACATCTGCAGACGTTCAGTCATCCGAGCACACAGGATCTGTCCCGGATTATAAATCGAGCTGCACTGTCGTAGCTCTGTGTACATTTCAAGACAGATTGCGAGCAGGCAAGTAGGTTTATTTTATTGCAGAAGAGACATTGCATGTCTCTTCTGCAGTAACCGTTCTTCCCCACTGCGTTCAAAATGAAGAATTTGGCTTTGGATAAACTTTAACTGACATATGCCCATAGTGCAATGTTTTTTAATTACCATTTTACCTTTTCAGATCAGATCATACACAGCATCCAACTTCTTATGAAAATTCCCAATCTCATTTACATTTGGAGAAAACTCTGCCCTTGTATTCAGTATGAAGTGTTTCGGTACCAACATTCGAATGACTTTCGATTTTTTTTTTTTTCTTGTCTGAAATGGAAACCTGGGCACAAATAATTTATACCTGCGTCTCAAACGCTTTAAACAGTAGTACTCCTGATTTCATGTGGGGTCTGCTTAGGCTATTAGCAACTAGAATGCTGATCAATGGCCTTTTAAGTCACTACGTTCTTGTATATTTGGAGGTATCATCATCATCCTCCTTTGTCACCTAAGTGGGACAGATGCAACATTTTTTTTTTCATTGATTCATGAGCTGATGTAAATGTTACTTACTGCCCATGTACAGTATGTACTGCTGGATTCATTTTGACCAAATACAATTGTGCACATCTTGTTTTCTATTAGGGCATATCTTATGTTTGTTTCTGTCGGTACCTTACAGCATTATGTAACTGGTGTCCCTTGTAGGAATACAGCACCGAATTGCTTTTTTAGGATGCATTAACCGGAACTGTCACTACTTATGATATGTCATAGTATGCGAATGTTCCAGAATTAGCAATGAGATGTTTTTTGTCAAATGCATAACATGTCTGTTCCATTACATGTCTGTTTAGGGCTTTACTAAAAAAGTAATAAAACACACCATAAGATGTCGAATTCTGCCAAGCAACTGGCCTTTTTTACAAATCTATCTAGATCGGTTTTCAGGGGGTTTGAGTTTGATGCTGCTGCAAATTTATCCTGGTCATGTTGTAGACCTTCTGTTAATAAAGGACAGTAACCTTTGGTGGCGCCATTAGGTATTCTCCATTGTGTTTTATTTAAAGTACATTTTTTAGTAATGTAACTAGGTATGGGAATTAAAATAAACAAACCTACATACTTACCTAGGTGATTGCTGCATTGGTTTGATGCTGCCTCCAGGACCAAGCACTGACCCAGCAAAGACCGCTGATCGCTCAATTCTCTGTCTTCCATGAGCAGAGAGCAATGACTGTCGGTCACCAACCCTGTGCTCTGGCCCTCCAGCCCTCACTGGAGGGCTCGGCTGTGCAGGGGTGGGAGTGGCTGGTTCAGGCTCTCAGTTGTGTGCTGAGAGGCTGAGCCAGCTAATCGTCCAGGCATCTGGGTGGATCCTGACAAAGTCGGGATTTCCCCAAAGTCTGGACCGGCTGAGTGACGTGCACTCTTGTGACCCACAGGAGAATTGGAGCCAAAAGAGCTTTGGCCCTGCTTCTCCTTAAGGCTTAAACTTCTGGATGCTTGTTACCTCAGCCTAGTGCTGTTTTATTTTTTTAATTTTCACTTGTAAACTAATCACAGTTTTTGAACATTTTCAGTAAAACAGGCCTGGTCACCACAACTTGGGAGAGACTATATTTCTTTACACAAGGTGGAAACCTAATGTGTCAGCACCGAGGTGAGGTGGCTGGGGGCCTTATTCAGGACTTGGACAATTGTTCTGTCATGGCAGTGGACTGCGAGGATAGACGATACTGCTTCCAGATCACTTCTCCCAGTGGCAAGACGTGAGTAAAGAAAATGCGTAATTAACTTGAGTTGAAAAGCCTCAAAAAGATTCTCACTTTTCCAAACGGCAGAAGTAACAATGTGGCATAAGTTAAAGTGTGTGTGTGTGTGTATTTAGCCAAAACTTTTTTTTTTTTTTTGTAATTGTGGATAGACCAAGGAAGAGCTAAAACTTATGTAAATTTATTATTTTGCTTTCTGTGTTCTACTGAGACATTTCTCTTCATTTCCTGTTCCAGAGACACAACAGAATGGAGAGGAAATCTCTGGTGAGGGGACTTCCTCACTTAGACAGTTACCATTGGAAATGGTTTCCCCTTACCTCTTATTTTGGTGAAAAAAATTATATTGCATCACTTTCTGTCCCTGTAAATAATGGTCACCCCTTGAGAGTGTGAATTTGTAATGATTGATATCTTTTACTGTAAATGATCATTTTTAAATATCCAAGTATGCACATTTCTAATGCTTTTTTGTTGTGTCAGACAGCTGAATATGACTGTCATATGGCTGAACATTACAGCAAATGACACATGCATTATAAATTATTTAATTGAGCCTTCGGTCTACTTACAGAGATGTCTGATTTTGCTCACAGTTGAGAAATGTTATTGTATTTAGTGGGGCTTGAAAGAGTAATTTATTTTTTTAATACTTCCAGAATATTTTGAAATAGATCTATCTGATCTCTGGAGAATCACATAATTGAGGAATCCAAATAATCATATTTCATTAATTATGTGATTCTATGCCAATTTTCTTTAATATAGTCAACAACAATTTGAAAAAAATGTGACTATAGTGGGTAAGGCACTACACTGCATTCAGTAAAACTGACTGCTGTGGCTGTACAGTGCATTGAAAAAGTATTCATACCCCTTGAAAGTTTTAACAATTTTTCATGTTACAACCAAAACGTGAATATGTTTTATTGGGATTTTATGTGATAGACCAACACAAAGTGGCACATATTTGTGAAGTGGAAGGAAAATGATAAATGAAAAGTGTGGCATGCGTTTGTATTCAGCCCCCTTTGCTTTGATACCCCTAACTAAAATCTAGTAGAACCAATTGCCTTCAGTAGTAAATGTAGTCCACCAGTGTCTAATTTAATTTCAGTATAAATACAGCTGTTGTGTAAAGCCCTCAGAGGTTTGTTAGGGAACCTTATTGAACAAACAGCATCACAAAGGCCAAGGAAAATACTTTTCCAAAGCACTTTTCCATCACATGACTTAGAAGTATCCTGTGTCATTTTTGGGCAGTATCTGCGGGGAAGGAAAAAAGCGCACTGTCTGCTAAAATGATATGTTTTAAATGGCGCAGTCTTCTTTCATTGTAAGTTTATAATAACTAAATGTGTGTTCCTAATGGGTAGGCTGTTTGTCAAATCATTGGTCACAAAATTGGGAAATGTTGTGTAATCTGTATAGATTGACAGTACTTTCAAGCTATGTGTCTCATGGAAAGAGCTCATTCATGTCTACCCAAAAAAAACAAAAAAAGCATGTCTTCTGCTTTGGTCTCAGTTATGTTGCATGTGCACAAGTACATGGATATGGTCATTAAGAACTTATCTGGTTGAGAAGGTTCTGATGGAAGCAGTGATTTCCCAGTTCATGTACCACTTGCTAGCTCTATGCAGTGATCCTGTGGTGGTTTGCATCAAGTGCTAGAACTAATGTTGAGAAACAGATTGGATGTGGAAGAAGAATCACTGTTCTTTGTTACTTTTCTAGGAACATCATTCTCCAAGCAGAAGGAAAAAGGGAATATGAAGAGGTAAGTTGCTGCTGGCTTTCATTTTCCAACAAGTTTATTCCCTTAACTTTTATTTACAAAAATATATTTTACCTGAATTATAAAACGGGGCAATGCAAAATTCAGCAGTGCCGTGACATGGCTTTGTGTTCATTGTAGTTATAAGGTAAGGCCTTATACACGTGTGCGTCAGTTTGTAAAGGAGCAGTGTATACAGAAAGCTACTACAACACATATACAAAGCTGTTAGCCAGCATCAAACACAATGCCACTTTGAAGAAGCTGCTAGCTGGTTTCTTAACCTTTATTACTATTTAAAACTTGTTGAAGACCTGAAGACTACTGAAGATTACTGTACACCCTGGTCTCAGTCTTTCACGTGCTGAAGTCCAAATGTGCAAGGCTAAAGCATTCCACCTGCACTGTAGGGGTTAACGACTCACCTATTCTAGGAGAAAGTAAAAGTACTTTTACTTACCCGATCCTTAGTCGGTTCTCCCCCCCATGCTTCAGTGATGGACTCTCCCACGTCGCCATCACATCCAATGAAGTGCTATGGATCTTGCATCAGTTTTGATGATGCCAGGACCTTAGACTGCTAGAGCATAGGGAAGAAGATGCTGCAGGGGCTGGTCCAGCAATGTGCAGAACAGGTAAGTAAATCTTCTTTTCTATGCCACTTAGACTTAAAGGAGCTGTAAACCCTTGCAATGTGGATGCAGCCCCATGCAAGGAATTCTTTGTTTCCTTGAGTTGGGCTTTAAAATGAATTTATCATAGGGCCCTCTAGTATAGCATCACTGTTAGTGAGCACATGCACACCTCACAGTTAAGTTTACTTTCTGGGACTTTGGCGGGCTATAGATGGTGCGAATTTGTGGTTGCAGGAAAGAAAATCACTTACCCCATCAACACAGTCAGTGTTGTTGCAGGAATCCCCCCCCTCCCCAAGAAGCTACTGTGTTTTCCTGGCAGGGGGGCGCGTGGGGCCATCCCTGCCAGGAGAACACAGGGATCATTGCTAGCAGCTATAGCCACTGGCAATAATCGCATGCTGAAAATCTAACATGCTGGTTGTAGACAAGTTGATCGATGGGTTTTTCCACTTGGGTACATTCAGTCTGCCCATAGATGGTTAGAATCTTGGCTGGTCCCTGCCAGCTTTAGAGTGAATTTGTCTTCACAAGTGGGTAAATCATTGGCAAACATATAAAGCAGGCAACTCAAGATGCCAGCTCATATGTTCTCATGCATTCCAGAGTGCCCTGGGACCCCCAACCCTGGTATTTTAAAATGCTTTCCTTTTTATCTTGAATTGCATCCAGAATAACTGAAAGTAGTTAAAGAGATGTATACTAAAGTTGATAGACCACCTGCATATATTTACTTTTATGTTTTTTTCTTTGCCTTTTTGGTTTAGTGGATTTGTGCTATCAATAACATTTCAAGGCAGATCTACTTGACAGATAATCCAGAGGTAATTCATTCATGAGAGAATATCATGGTGGTGTTGTGAGTTTTTCCTTAATGCTCTGACTGTTCTGATTAATTCTGACTGTACTGATCAATTTCTCAATCAGGCTGTAGCTATCAAGTTAAACCAGACTGCTCAAGAGGCAGTTACCCCCATCACCAGCTTTGACAGGAGGCTTGAAAATACACAGAACAGGTAAAAGCCCTTATATGCACTGTATTTGTTACATTCCAACATTTTTAATTTTACACGGTATGGTGCAGACCCTATGGGACCGTTGATATAACTATCTTGTATTTTTCCCTTATTTTAGTTTTGAACAGAGTGGGAAAGACGCAGAATGTCTATCAGTTTTTTTTTATTGTGGTCTATGCCCCCATTTAGGAGATTTCCCCTCGCTTCCTGTTGGGAAAGAAGGCGAGGATAAATGTCGATAGACATTTACACAACTCAATTTTACAGTATAATGGGGAATAATTGGAACACTTGACAGGTTAATATTAGGGTCTGTGACTTTCTGCCCCCTTGACAATTGCTCCTTACAGAGAGGTAATATGAGAGAGGTAATATCTCCCCAAGGGATCATGTACAGCAACAGAAGTTAAGAATTCAATAGAAGTATTTACCTTTTTCAAGTCTGTCCAAAACTTTAGAAAAGGCCAGAGTCTGACTTTTTTTTTTTGGTTAAACGTTTTTATTTATCCAATGAAAAACAAGACAATAATACAAAACGGTATACAGCTTTCAATGTATATACAATTTTCATGTTCAGTGTTAACAAGTTTATAAAGGTATTTGTACAGAAGTATGTGGGGTTTCCCTAAAATACTTCAAGGGTTTTTGTTGCAAGACAAAGTTTAAACTTCATGGCACAACATCAAAAATTACACCACTTTGTCATGGGAGAGTGATAAATGTGAGGGATGATGTATGCAGCAAGATTATTCACATATGGCAGACTCTTTGAGCCAGCGGTCCCAAATCTTATTGTATTTTGTAGGGATACCTCATTGAGTATATATACGTTTTTTTTTATAAGAAAGGGTATTATTTACGTCAGTCATCCAATCAGTTAGTTAGCTATCGTCTTTCTGGCCTGGAATAATGTTTCATGTAGGAATGTCTTGAAATATTTATCCATGTTAATTTCAGGGAGGAATTCAAGTAGGCAGGGCTTTGGATCAGTCAGGGGGGACCCCATGTTGTCATGCAGTAAATCTATCACTTGACTCCAAAACCCCCGTATATACGGGCAAGACCACAACAGATGAAAAAATGTACCCAATGTTTGTTTGCACATTGGACATGTCAGGGGTTGTTTAAATTTAGCTAGTTTTACAGAAGTGAGATATGCGCGGTGTAGTATATATACCTGAGTCAGTCTGTCCGATAGTCTGGGCAAAACTATTTTACATGTGTCTAAGGCCTCACTCCAGTCGTCATCCTCCAGTTGTCTCAGGTCTCCTTCCCACTTCACTTTAACATTATATGCTAATTTCATGGATGACGGAATGTGTAGCATGCTGTAGAATGTGGATATTAATTTATGAGACTCCCCACTCCTAATGACTTCCATAATAGGATTGCAAGGGGGGTGAGGTGTTGAGTCTGGAAATTGTGTTTGGATGGCGTGTCCGATTTGTAGAAAGCAGAAAAACATGCGGTTCGGGAGATTAAATTCTTCCTTTTGCATGTCAAAAGTTTTAACCACTTTACGACCGGCGCACGACGATCTACGTCGGCACTCAGCCCCGGCCAGGCAAACTGACGTAGGCCTACGTCAGCACAATTTGCCGGCCCTGTGCGCGCTCCCGCGCGTCCCCGCCGCCGATGATGACTCGATTGGGTTCAGAACCGATCAGTCATCAGGTCCAGGCCAATCATTTTTGGTCTGGACCTGTTGATCGGTCCTGCCCAATCAGATCATCCTCTAAGCCTGTGAAATGTAAACACAGGCTTAGAGGAGATGTGCCCTCCCCCCACAACGGTCTTTTTGGATCCAGCGTGAGAGGAGAGCACATCTTACTGTGAGTACTGCACCAAGCACACCCACACACAGTTAGATAGGCACATTTCACCCCCGATCGCCCCCCCAATTAACCCCTACAGCACCTGACACAACACACACTATATACAGCATATAGCATATACCTATATACCTGTATAAGTGTGATTTGTGAACAGGTGTAGCCCTTGCGACCCCCCCTTTTCCACTCAAATTACCCCCCACCCCCCCCTAATAAAGATTTAACCCACTGATCTCCCCTGACCCCCCCCTGATCACCGCCGTTAACCCCTACACCCTCTGTCACATCAGCACTAATACAAACGCAATATACGGTGTTATTGTATTTTTGTATTAGTGTCATTGTGATCAGAATTAGCGCAGGCGACTAAGTTTCTGTCCCAAGAAGGTTTAGGGTCCCCGCCACCCGCCCAATAAAGATTTAAGCCCCTGACCCCCCCCTGATCACCCCTACACCCCCTGCCATAACACACACCGTATACAGTATATAGCATTTTGCTATATACCCGTATAAGTGTGACTTGTGACCAGGTTTAGCGCTTGCCACCGTTCCTTTTATCCTTAGGATACCCGCCAGTCCCTTCCAATAAAGATTTAAACCCCTGATCCCCCCCTGATCACATCCCGTTAACCCCTACACCCTCTGTCACATTAGCACTAATACACACATAATATACTGTTTTTACTGTATTTTGTATTGGTGTCATTGTGACTTGAGGTTGCGCTAGCTAGCTAGTTTCTTTCCCAAAGGAGGTTTAGGGTCCCCGCCACCCCCCCCAGATCCCCAGCGCATAGTTTAGAAGTAACCCCTTGATTGCCACACACGCACGCACGCACCTACACTTCCATTTCTAGTATAGTGTTTGAACAGATCAATATCTGATCAGAACTATACTAGCGCCCCCATAGTTTAGGGTTCCCAAAACGCGGTGTTTGCACGATCAGTACTGATTCCGGCCAGCACCTGCGTTTAACCCTTTCACCCAGGCAAGTGTAGTAATCAATAGATTACTGTCACTTGCAAAAAAACACAAGACACAAAACCGCTGTGTTAGCAGAGTCAGGCCTGATCCCTGCTAGCATTAGCAGTTTTTTTTGTAGCGCTTGAAATAATCTTCGACAACCAGGTGCTTTTATTACCTGTGAGTCGCATCACTGTACGAGTAAATTTAGTTACCAAAATGACCAAACGTTCGTACAGGGATGAAGAGCTTCTCAGTTATATGCTGACCGAGTCATCTGATAGCGAAGGGGAAGCTACAATGACCGAATTAGTGTCAGTATATGAACCTGATGACGGCAGCGGCTCCCTGACAGATAGCTCCGACGACAGATGGGTCCCTGTTAGACCCAGGCGTACCCGACCCCATTCTGAAGTTGTTGTGATGCAGGAATCGCAGGGTGCTCGTATGGAGCAGAGTGTGGGTACTAGTGCCGCTCATCCTTCTGGCGACCTGGCAAGCGCCAGCGGCCTAGTACAACCTGGACCTAGTACAACCAGCACTGCAGTAAGACCTGGTGACGTGGCGAGTCCCCTAAGTGCAGTTGAAGCTGGTGCGGTGGCTAGCACAAGTAGTGGCCCGCGGCCACCGCGTATTCGAAGACAGGCCCGTAGAGCCCATAGTGCCCTCCCTGATGCGCTGGCATTTCCTAATTGGCAACCCACTGATACTACAGCGCCAGTACTTCCCCCATTCACCGCCCAACCTGGAATCCACGTGGAGACAGCTGGTTTTACGCCCCTGAACTTTTTTGAGCTGTTCTTCACGGAAGATCTTTACAGATCTATTGTGGATCAATCAAATTTATATGCACAACAGTTCATCGCCGCCAACCCAAATTCACACCTTGCCAGACAATTCGGCTGGAAACCTATAACGGTTTCCGAATTTAAGATCTTTCTGGGCCTTTCCCTTCACATGGGCATAACTAAACAGAGTGAATTGCGGCTATATTGGTCCACTAGCCCAGTTCACCATATGCGCATGTACTCTGCCTCTATGTCCAGGACGAGATACGAGCAAATTCTGCGATTTATGCATTTCAGCGACAATGAACTCTGTCGTCCTCGGGGAGACCCTGCATACGATCAGCTCCACAAAATTCGGCCCCTCATAGACCACTTCAATCAGCGGTTTGCAGCCTTGTTTACCCCCGAACAAGTTGTCTGCGTTGACGAGTCCCTGATTAAATTTACTGGCCGCCTTGCTATGAAACAGTACCTCCCCAGCAAGCGTGCCAAGTACGGGGTCAAGCTGTATAAATTGTGTGACAGGGCCACAGGCTATACAGTTAGTTTCCGGGTCTATGAGGGAAAAGATAGCTGTGTGGAGCCCCCCAACTGCCCAGACTACATAGGGAGCAGCGGTAAGATCGTTTGGGACTTGGTGTCACCCTTATCCGGAAAGGGGTACCATTTGTACGTGGACAACTTTTATACAAGCGTGCCACTATTTAGTCACCTTCTCGATTTACAAATTGGCGCATGTGGCACCGTGCGACCTAATCGCCGGGGCTTCCCCCAACGGCTTGTAGATTCCCGTCTTAGTCGGGGGGCGAGAGCCTGCTTGAAAACGGACAAATTACTTGCGGTGAAGTGGAAGGATACACGGGATGTTTATGTTCTGTCCTCCCTTCACCCAGACACGACGATCCAAATTCCTACGGCAACTGGCGTTATGGAGAAACCCCTCTGTGTCCACGAATATAACCTTAACATGGGAGGGGTGGACCTTAACGACCAGCTTTTGGCGCCGTATTTAGTTGCCCGTAAAGCCAGACGCTGGTACAAAAAAGTGTCTGTTTACCTATACCAATTGGCTATGCTGAACGCCTTTGTCCTATACAGGGCGTCAGGACGAACTGGATCTTTCCGGGAATTCCAGGAAGAGATCATCCTTGCCTACCTGTACCCAGGAGGCATGCCTGCCCAACTTCCCCTTCCAGATGCAGTGAGCCGGCTGCATGAGAGGCATTTTTCACATGTCCTCCCGAGTACCCCTACCCAAAGATGGCCCCAAAGAAGATGTCGTGTCTGTAGCAAGCGCGGATTTAGGCGTGACACCCGTTATTATTGTCCCAAATGTCCTGACCAACCTGGTCTCTGCATCGGGGAATGTTTCGAGCGCTACCATACACTAGTGGATTATTAGCGTAGGGTACAGCACGACACAGTGTAGGGCACATAAACACAGGGTCTCGAAGGATGTTGGATGTCCATCGACATTTTGAGAGACCCAAGCTGGAAGAGAAGATCGCAGATGATCGCAGTCCCTCCCAAATCAAGAAGTAAAGGAACAGTTAGAAAGAAAAATAAAAGGATCCAAAAACTGTTGTGGTGTCAGTAATTTTATATGTCCTTCTACTCCTTCCTACTATACTTTTTTTCAATGTCCTTTGTTTGTTTTTTCATTCTTTTGTGACCTGTTTCTCTTGCAGGTCCCTCGTCAGCTACCACGCATTGATTTTATATATTCTGACACAAACAGCGTTTGCGCTCAGCATATATGGATACCTTTGCTGATAGCAGCTGTGGTGATTTTCTGATTTCAGCACTGCAGTTAAAATCCTATTTTGGTATACGTGGATAGCGCCGTGTATACCCATCATTAAATTCAGTGGGTGGTTGTTTGGGCGGTTAATGATGAAGATCCAAAAACTGTTTTTGTCAGTCATTTTATATGTCCTTCTACTCCTTCCTACTATACTTTTTTTCAATGTCCTTTGTTTGTTTTTTCATTCTTTTGTGACCTGTTTCTCTTGCAGGTCCCTCGTCGGCTACCACGCATTGATTTTATATATTCTGACACAAACAGCGTTTGCGCTCAGCATATATGGATACCTTTGCTGATAGCAGCTGTGGTGATTTTCTGATTTCAGCACTGCAGTTAAAATCCTATTTTGGTATACGTGGATAGCGCCGTGTATACCCATCATTAAATTCAGTGGGTGGTTGTTTGGGCGGTTAATGATGAAGATCCAAAAATTGTTTTTGTCAGTCATTTTATATGTCCTTCTACTCCTTCCTACTATACTTTTTTTCAATGTCCTTTGTTTGTTTTTTCATTCTTTTGTGACCTGTTTCTCTTGCAGGTCCCTCGTCGGCTACCACGCATTGATTTTATATATTCTGACACAAACAGCGTTTGCGCTCAGCATATATGGATACCTTTGCTGATAGCAGCTGTGGTGATTTTCTGATTTCAGCACTGCAGTTAAAATCCTATTTTGGTATACGTGGATAGTGTCGTGTATACCCATCATTAAATTCAGTGGGTGGTTGTTTGGGCGGTTAATGATGAGTAATACTACGCATTATTCCTGTGCTGATTTCTGATAGGTTCTCTTTTTTTCCGTTCAGCCCACAGGCTGCATGAAAAAAAAAAAAACCTATATGCCAAACAAGGACCAGCAATGTACTGGTACGTTGCTGGACTTTGAGTGGTTATACCAGGATGATGCCTGCAGATTTAGGCATCATCTTGGTATCGTTTTTTACAGCCAGCGGTCGGCTTACATGTAAAAGCAATTCTAGCAGGTAATTGGCCGCTAGACTGCTTTTACATGCAGTGGGAGGGGCCTCCCCCCCCCCACCGCTGCCTTCCGCAGCCTTCCATGGTTTTTCTCGGGCTCTCCTGTCCCACCGGTTAACCCGAGAGTGCAGCCGGTGGTTCAATTATCTAACCATAGAGCTAATTGGAGATGAGAATGGCTCCAATCATCTCTATGGCCTAAGATGCCGGAGGCTACGAGCATTTTATGACTTCTGTTTCGCCAGAAATAAACAGGGCCATTGGGAAATTGGGAAAGTATTTTATCACACCAATTTTGGTGTGGTCAGATGCGTTAAGGTCAGAGGAGAGATCTAGAGTCTAAAAGACCCCAATTTTTTTAAAAAAGAGTACCTGTCACTACAGATTGCTATCATAGGGGATATTTAAATTCACTATGATAACAATAAAAATGATTTAAAAAAAAAAAAATTAAAGGAAAGGTGTCAAAATAACATAAAAAAGCAAAAGAAAAAAGAAAAAAAAAAAAAAAAATTGAGCCCCCCCCCTTACCCCCGGTGCTTGCGCGCAATGGCGCACGCACGCGGTGGTCTAGTGTCATATGTAAACCACAATTGCAGCATGCATGTGAGGTATCGCCGCGATCGCCAGATCGAGTGCAGTAATTCTTGCAGTAGACCTCCTCTGTAAGTCTAAAGTGGTAACCTGTAGAGACTTTTAAAGGTTTTCAAAAATGTACATACGTTTTTGTCGCTGCGCAGGCATGCGCAATTTTTAAAGCATGTCATGTTAGGTGTCTATGAACTCGGCATAAGATCATCTTTTAAATTTTACCAAAAAAATTGGAATTATATAGTGTATTTGTGCAATAAATTTAAAAAAAATGTATTTTTTTCGCAAAAATTGCGTTTGGAAAATCTGTGCGCAAATACCGTGTGACAAAAAAATTTGCAACATCCACCATTTTATTCTATAGGGCCTCTGCTTTAAAAAAATATATAATGTTTGGGGGTTCAAAGTAATTTTCTAGTAAAAAAAAAATATTTTTTCATGTAAACAAAAAGGCACAGAAAAGGCTTGGTTTTCAAGTGGTTAGAAGAGTGGGTGATGTGTGGATAAGATTGAGTATAAAATGCCGGAACTGTTCAAACACCCCCCTAATGACCCCTTTTTGTTAAAGTAGACACCCAAAGCTTTTTTCTGAGAGGCATGGTGAGTCCATGGAGTATTTTATATTTTGCCACAAGTTTCGGGAAAATTATTGTTTTTTTTTTTTTTGTTGTTTTTTTACAGAAAGTTGTCACTAAATGATATATTGCTCATGCATGCCATGGGAATATGTGAAATGACCCCCCAAAATACATTCTTTTGCTTCTCCTGAGTACAGGGATACCACATGTGTGAGACTTTTTGGGAGCCTAGCTGTGTACGCGCCCCCGAAAACCAATCCACATCTTCAGGTTTTCTAATGGCGTAAATTGCTGATTTTACCCCTGACTACCTGTCACAGTTTCAGAGGCCCTGAAATTTCAAGATGGCACAAAACCCCCCCAAATGACCCCATTTTGCAAAGTAGACACTCCAAGCTACTGGCTGAGAAGTATGGTGAGTCCATGGAATAGTTTATATTTTGCCACAAGTTTCGAGGAAAAAAATTTTTTTTATTTTTTTTTATTTTTTTACACAAAGTTGTCAGTAAATGATATATTGCTCACACAGGCCATGGGTATATGTGAAATGACACCCCAAAATACATTCTGCTGCTTCTCCTGAGTACAATGATACCCCATGTGTGAGACTTTTTGCCAGTCTAGCCGCGTACAGGACCCGGAAAACCAATGCGCACCTTTAGGCTTTCTAAGGGCGTAAATTGTTGATCTCACTCCTTACTACCTATCACAGTTTTGAAGTCCATAAAAAGCCAAGATTGCACAAACCCCCCCCAAATGACCCCATTTTGCAAAGTAGACACTCCAATCTATTTGCTGAGAGGCATGGTGAGTATTTTGCAGCTCTAATTTTTTTTGGAAAATGAAGAAAAAACAGGAAAATGCATTTTTTTTCCTCTTTTTTCAATTTCCAAAACTTTGTGACAAAAAGTGAGATCTGCAAAACACTCAACATGCCTCTCTGCAAATAGCTCAGGGTGTCTACTTTCCGAAAAGGGGTCATTTGGGGGGGGGTTGTGCTGTCTTGGCATTTCATGGCCTCCAAAACTGTGATAGGTAGTCAGGAGTGAAATCAACAATTTACGCCCTTGGAAAGCCTGAAGGCGATGATTGGTTTTCGGGGTCCTGTACTCGGCTAGACTGCAAAAAAGTCTCACACATGGGGTATCCCTATACTCAGGAGAAGCAGCAGAATGTATTTTGGGGTGTCAGTTCACATATACCCATGGCATGTGTGAGCAATATATCATTTACTGACAACTTTGTGTAAAAAAAAAAAAAAAATATATATATATATATATTTCCCGGAACTTGTGGCAAAATATAAAATATTCCATGGACTCACCATGCCTCTCAGCAAATAGCTTGGGGTGTCTACTTTCCAAAATGGGGTCATTTGGGGGGGTTTTGTGCTATCTTGGAATTTTAGGGCCTCCGAAACTGTGATAGGTAGTCAGGAGTGAAATCAACAATTTACGCCCTTGGAAAGCCTGAAAGTGGGGACTGGTTTTCGGGGACCTGTACTCGGCTAGACTGCAAAAAAGTCTCACACATGGGGTATCCCTGTACTCAGGAGAAGCAGCAGAATGTATTTTGGGGTGTCATTTCACATATACCCATGGCATGTGTGAGCAATATTTCATTTACTGACAACTTTGTGAAAAAAAAAAAAAAAAATATATATATTTCCCGGAACTTGTGGCAAAATATAAAATATTCCATGGACTCACCATGCCTCTCAGCAAATAGCTTGGGGTGTCTACTTTCCAAAATGGGGTCATTTGGGGGGGTTTTGTGCTATCTTGGAATTTTAGGGCCTCTGAAACTGTGATAGGTGGTCAGGAGTGAAATCAACAATTTGCGCCCTTGGAAAGCCTGAAAGCGGGGACTGGTTTTCGGGGACCTGTACTCGGCTAGACTGCAAAAAAGTCTCACACATGGGGTATCCCTGTACTCAGGAGAAGCAGCAGAATGTATTTTGGGGTGTCATTTCACATATACCCATGGCATGTGTGAGCAATATTTCATTTACTGACAACTTTGTGAAAAAAAAAAAAAAATATATATATATATATGTATTTCCCGGAACTTGTGGCAGAATATAAAATATTCCATGGACTCACCATGCCTCTCAGCAAATAGCTTGGGGTGTCTACTTTCCAAAATGGGGTCATTTGGGGGGGGTTTGTGCTATCTTGGAATTTTAGGGCCTCCGAAACTGTGACAGGTAGTGCAGAGGTGACATGCACAATTTACGCCATTAGAAAACCTGGGAGTGTTGATTGGTTTTCGCGGTCCTGTACACAGCTAGGCTCCCAAAAAGTCTCACACATGGGGCATCCCCATACTCAGGAGAAGTGGCAGAATGTATTTTGGGGTGTAATTCCACATATACCCATGTCATGTGTGAGAATTTTATCTTTTAGTGACAACGTTGTGTAAAAAAAAAAAATAAAAAAAAAAAATAGTAATATTCCCAAAACTTGTGGTAAAATATAAAATATTCCATGGACTCACCATGCCTCTTAGCAAACAGCTTGGGGTGTCTACTTTCCAAAATGGGGTCATTTGGGGGGGTTTTGTGGTATCTTGACATTTCAGGGCCTCCTAAACCGTTAGAGGTAGTGAGAAAATGCAATGAAAAATGTACGCCCTTTGAAATTCTGATGGTGGGGATTTGTTTTTGTGGTCCCGTACACAGCTAGGCTCCCAAAAAGTCCCACATATGTGGTATCCCTGTACTCAGGAGAAGCAGCAGAATATATTTTGGGGTGTAATTACACATATACCCATGGCATGTGTGAGCAATATATCATTTCAATGACAACTTTGTGTAAAAAAAAAAAAAAAAAAATTTTTAGTCATTTTTCAAACACCTGTGACAAAAAAATGAAATATTCAATGAGCTCAACATGCCTCTCAGAACATTCCTTAGGATGTCTACTTTCCAAAAAGTGGTAGTTTGGGGGGGTTTTGTACTGCCCTGCCATTTTAGCACTTCATGAAATAAGATAGGCAGTCAAAAATTAAAGCTGCGTAAATTTCTGTATTTACACCATAGTTTGTAGACGCTATAACTTTTGCGCAAACCAATAAAAATACGCTCATTGAATTTTTTTTCGTCAAAGACATGTAGCTAAATATATTTTGGCCAAAAAAAAATACATAAATTGAGTATATTGGATATTTTTTAAAAGACAAAGTTGAAAATGTCATTTTTTTGCAAAATTTTCGCTCTTTTTTTATTAATATCGCAAAAAATAAAAAGCGCAGAGGTGATCAAATACCACCAAAAGAAAGCTCTGTTTGTGGGAAAAAAAGGACGTAAATTTCGTTTGGGTACCACATTGCATGACCGCACAATTGTCAGTTAAAGTCACGCAGTGCCGAGTCGTAAAATACCCCCTGGTCGGAATGGGGGTAAAATCTTCCGGGGCTTAAGTGGTTAAAAGCTCCCACTGACAGTATATGTGAGAGATAAAAGATTCCCTTCTTACACAAAATCTCCGGATCCGGCACGGTACGGAATTCAGGAAGTGTTTTATTGTGCCAAATGGGAGAAAATTTGTGATGTGTAGGTATATCCATTTTGAAAGAGGCGAGTTACCATGTTTTCCTATAGTGAAAAAGGGAGTCTGACTTTAATGTACAGTATGTGATGATGACTTGTGCTTTGTTCATTTTATCTGTACAGTGAAAGCTTAAAACAGAATGTATCACAAAGAGAGCCTACTAACTACGTAACTGAAGATGGCACAGAGGAACTACAGCCAGAGCAGTTAATAGTCCCGGGCACACCTATTCAGTTTGACATTGTTCTGCCAGCCACTGAATTCCAGGACCAGAACAGAGGAAACCGGTATAAAATGTCACTGTCACGACTGTGCACCTTTCTCTACTTCACATTTTAACTGCTAGATCAGATCTGTCATTTTAGAAGGAAAATCTACTCTATATTCGGAAATGAAAACATCTGGGAATGCAACTTCATGCCACATGATTCTCTGCTGTTCAGTTTTGTTTTTGTGCTTTGATGAGGGTGGACAAGACTAGAGTAGGCTCAAAAAAAGGGTGGTGATTGAACTAGGCAATGCTGGTGGTCATTAATACAAATTCAAGTCCATACAGAAAGTGAATAGTACTAGCAGTAATAGTGGGACAGCAAGGTTAATGTCATGATATGCCAGAATAAAAGATGAGGAAATTGGAAAAAATAGCACTGGACCCGTAAGGTTATATTATTGTTATTATAAAGTATTGATGTTGCTATAAATAATCTAGTTTCCTTGCAGGTGGCTTCTACACCCCAGAGGATCTCCACAGTCTCCTTGGCTTGTAGTGTAATGTTAAAAAAATGAAAGTTGAAGTGCCACACCCCTGCTTAGGGGTTCAGATGCAACTTTATTCCTATTAAAAACAGGGACAGTCCAAAAGTAGGGCTTCATTGAAAACCATGTGAAAAGGCTAGAGGTGAACTAGAAATGTAATATTATTCCTTTCAATATGATTGGAAGCAAAGCCTCGTCAGCAGCTGGTTGGCTACTTTTGGGATTGTCCCCCTGACTTTTATTGTAGTAAAGTTAAATCTAAGCAGTGGAATGACACTTCAATTTCTTATTTGTTACAGAATAAAAATTAGAGGCGCTCTGTGCATTTCCTCTTTCCAGTGTTCCACTTTAAGTGGTGAATTTTCTTTTGAGAAAGCATGCCTTTCATAGTTTATAAATTGTCTAGATATTTGTTACAGGTCAGTGATGCAGAAAATGTTCATAATATAGTAAAGCTGGTACAATATCATGCGGTGGCAATTTACTTGAAGTGTTCCATGAAGTATAAAATAAAGCCTCTATGATATACGTGCTTATTAGTACAAATAGTTTTTATATGTTGTACTTTCAGGCGCACAAATCCGTTTGGAGAATCTGAAGACACTGGTGAAAACCCGGCAGAGGAAGGTAATATATTAAGTACATCATCAATATTAATAGGCCAGGTCAGAAACCAGCTTAAAATGCTAAAGTAAAGCTGAAGTATTGTATTGAATAATTTCTTCTAGCTTAAGAAGCATTGACAGAACCCAGATTTGATGGTGTCTCAACTCCCCAAAAAGCTTCTAATTGCTTTGCTTTCCAGTGTACAGAGCCCATGGGTCTATTTATAAATGTTTTTTACTTCAAATTCACACAATTATCACCCAAGATTCAGACAGTTTTTTCCAAATTAATCCAATTAGAAAATATGTAACCCTTGGGTGACCGTTTTGTGAATTTTTTTGTAAAAAGTTTTATAAACCGATCTACTTGTGTATATGTATTTTAATATTCTTAAATTATAATTGGTGGTATTATGGCATCTTTTTTTTTTTTTTTAATCAAGAAAAAACTTTATTGAAATATACAAACAAAAACACAACACAGAAACAGAGTCCAGAGCACATTCAGCACAATCCGCAATGTTCAAATGCATAAAGGAATAACATACAGCGATAGCATAGCCGCCACACAGTGAATACACTCTAACCAACAGGAGAGGTAAGTATATGTCCATCCCAGCCGCCCTCACCGCCCCCCACCCAAACACTTAGGCAGGGGCTGAACAGGAGATAGCATCCAGCATGGCCATGCCCCCTAGTACTCACACCACCCCCGCCAAGATATTATTAAGAACCAGGTCCACCGGGGCCAAGCCCGGCACAGCCAACCACGGAGCCCGCAACGTGTCAAATTTACCCGGGTTGCCCCTATGTGGCAATCCACTCTTTAACCAAAGGAGCCCTCGGAGATATCCAGTGCCGCAAAATCAGCTTTCTCACCTGAAACAGGGCCCGACCAATGGCCTGCAGAGCCGGCACCGGGGCCTGGACACCGATCAGGATGCCCAGCAAGCAAACTTTAGGATCCTCCGGCACCCGAACCCCGAAGGCCCCCGAAAGTGTCCTAAGCACAATCCTCGAATAAACATGGAGCTTGAGGCACCGCCAGAGGAGATGCAGCAAGTCACCATGATCCCTCATGCACCTGCCACAAGTGGGAGAATCTCTCCTTCCCATCCTATGTAACCTGGCCGGAGTGTAGTGGGTTCTATACACAATGTATAGCTGAGACAGTCGCTGAGCCACATTCAGGGAACTCAGCTGCACAGCCTGTAGGGCCTCCTCCCACTACTCATCCTCAAAAGCTCCCACATCCCGCTCCCAGTGGGGAACCATACAAAGCGGATGGCGATCCATAAAAGACCCCATCAATAGGGAATAACAATGTGAGATAAATCCCTTAAATTCACGGACTGTGGACATAAAGTGAAATATCAGTGCAGGCGAATGAACCCACATGTCCCCCCCCCCCCCCCCCCCGCCTGGGCCCTGACAGCATGTTGTAGCTGGAAATAGTAGAACTGCATGAACTGCCACAGACCCCTCCCCCCCCCCCTCACTCATGGCCCGGGCAATATGCTGAAGCTGTGAAGCTAGGTAATACAGCCAGGGATTGGGTACCGTCAGACCCCCCAGGTCCTTGGGGCGCTGAAGGTGTTCTAACTTTATTCTGGGATTCTTAGATAGCCATAAGAGGGATCGAAAGATGGTGTTAACAATTCTAAACGCGCGCAGAGGGATAATTACCGGCGAGTTGTGAAGAGCATACAAGAGTTGGGGCATAAGTATCATTTTTTCAAGATTGACCCGGACATGCGCAAGCGGGACCAAACTTTGACTTTATCCCTGAACCGGGCAAGAAGGGGGGTTAGGTTGAGGCGCACATAATCTAATTATGGCATCTTTAAGCATTGCCAGTTTTTATATCATGGCTGCACCAGAGTCCCTGGAAGTGAAGGTATGCTGAAGAGGCTGGTCTGTTGATTCCATGACTATCTGAAGACTATCTAGGACAATTGTATTAGGCCACTCCGCTTTCCAGTTTGGAGTTCAACAATGCTCTGTAATAAGAGTATTAATGTAAAACTGTGGCCTCCTATTTAAAAAAAATAATTTATGCTGCAGCAATTATATGGTGGTACCTTTTTATATAGGAGAAAATGCTTTTCTGGGCAATTTTTATGCACAAGTCAGCAACCTGGGGTTGTAGGTATGTGTTCCAGTACCTGGCCTAGTATGTTTCAACTGTGCTGGGCAGTCATATAGAGAGGAGGCCAGCACAGCATGTCTTTGTTTATTAGGTGATCACTGTAGTGTAAATATTTGCCAGACCTCAAGTTTGTGGTGCTTTGGGGTTGAGTTTTTCAACTGGAGGGCCTTTTGTGGGGGGACATGACATTCAGCCCTGCCAAGGTTAGAAGAGTGTTTTATAAAAAGATAATGCTGGTCTTCTAGATGTGGTGAAGTTGAGTGGCAACAGTGTGAAGGGTTTTACTGGGAACACACATTCTACTGCTATGTGGTCCCTTCTTTCCCCTCTTTCTCGACCTCCGTAGTGTGCTTTTATCCACTATAGCCCTTTCTTAGTCAGTTCTCTTGGAATTGGACATTGGCTAAGCTCTGTGTTGCATGGAGGACATTTGGGAAAGGGCAGGTGGAGTGCTCAGGTTGTCATTGACCAGTTCTGATAGGTGACCTTTTCATTCGACTTCATAATATTTTGACAAAAAAGTTATCTTGGAAAAACACAAATGTCCTGTGTGGCCATAGTTATGCTGAGGAATTTGGGCATAGTTTTACTACATAGTGGTACAAAAAAACAAATGCTTGCTGGTTTCTAGAGTTACAGTTGCTAGGTAACTATGTGGAATTTCATTTGGTTTTATTTATTGTTAGGATGGTAAAGATCTTTTAATAACTATCCTGCTAACATCTTTATTATGACGGAATGTCTTAGGGAGGTCCTTACATTAACTGATTATTTTACATAGCCTATAGACATGGTTGCTGAGTTTTAGAAGCCTTTCTGAACAATAAAGAGAAAAAAGAAGTTACCGGCTATGGAATCACAGTATTGGGATGCAAGTTACTTGGGGAAAAGATTGTTTAGAAGCGATAAAACTGTAGAAAAGTTTGAAAATGCAATTTTTTATTTTTAGGAAGCACTATGTAAATGTTATATACAGTTAAGTTACTGTTTGTTTTTTCCATGTTATAATTGTATTATTTTTCAGGATTACTTTTGCAGCAGATGTTTGTAGTTCGCTTCTTAGGATCAATGGCAGTAAAATCAGATCACACCAACCAGGTCATATTTGAAGCCATGCGACAAGTCTTAGCTGCTCGAGCTATTCATAATATATTCCGGATGACAGAATCTCACTTGATGGTAACCAGCAAAAGCATTAGGTATAGTTTTTTTTTTTTCTTACACATGTGCTAACTTAGAATATGTTAGATTTACACTGGTTTAACATGCTGTGTTCGCGATCACTGAGCAGCTTCTGTACCACACATGAATTGTAGTTTTGTATAAAATGGTTCAGCAGAATCTTCTCAACAACCTCCCTGTAATAACTATAGACCCATAAGTAGCATAGGTTAAGGAATGGTTAGAAATCAGCACGACAAAGAATTGGCCTGAACCATTGGGTTCCTATTTGCCACTCCACCAACTTAAGGTCCATCAGTCCCTTGCTATGCCAGCTTCATGTATGGGAGACTCCATGTTTCATCGTTGTGTTCTCAACTGCTTCACTACCAGCTTGTGGTCGATTAGTCTCTTAGTTTTCTGGCTCCATATTATGTGTGCGGGAGACTCCATATTGTCTGACAGATTGGGCTTGGCTTATCAACCAGAGGATAACTTAAGTTTAAGGATATCCACCTGTGTAAATTTGTCAGATTTGAGTCAAATTTAAAATTTGATCAACAGATTCCGTAATTTCTAGTCAAAATTAGTTGCAGGCATCAATAGATTCTGTGACACCTGCACACCTGGCATGGGTGGCTCAAGAGCTGCCCAACCATAGAAAAAAGAATACAGTCAGGTCCATAAATTCTAATATTTTTGGCTCTATACACCACAACAGTGGATTTGAAATGAAACAAACCAGATGTGCTTTAACTGCAGACTTTCAGCTTTAATTTGAGGGCATTTACATCCAAATCAGGTGAACGGTGTAGGAATTACAACAGTTTGTATATGTGCCTCCCACTTTTTAAGGGACCAAAAGTAATGGGACAGATTAACAATCATAAATCAAACTTTCACTTTTTAATACTTGGTTGCAAATCCTTTCTTGGATTGGAGAATTGGTAAGTGGCTGTATATGTTTCCTCTTTCTTTTCTTTCTTACCCTCTATGTCTCAAATTTGTTCTGTGGTGGAATGCCCCCATGCTGCAATGGCGGGACGTTCACTCCCTTTTTTGGGGTTGAAAAACGTTACTCCTCTGAGCAGGTCTCGTGGGGGACCTTGAGTATAGTATGTGATTTGAGCTGTTTAGCAGATTCCCTCATTAATGGCTATTATATTCTACTCTGTTTTCTTCTAGATCAGTGGTCCTCAGCTCCGATCCTCAGGGCACACTAACAGGCCAGGTTTGCAAGATAACTAAATTACATCAAAGGTGATCTCATTTGCTGCTCAGTGATTTCAGTATTCTAGGCTGCATCTCCCCAAGGTAATACTTAAAATCTGGCCTGTTAGTGGGACCCGAGGACCGGAGTTGAGGACCACTGTTCTAGATGATTAATAAAGGAGCTTTTGCAATCTCCCACTTCCAGTCAGGAGTCATTGTGGCTACCTGATTGATCCAGCTGACTATAGCAGTATTATGTTTTCCATGTACAAACTGTTAAAATTATTTGATCTTTGGAAGATATATAACATGAATGACTCCCGCTATTTTCCATTTTCTGTTGTGCCTTTTGCTTGTGGGGGACCATGGCTTTGCATCTCCCGTGCTGTATCTTATGATGTTGTTTTTTACTTATTCTTGAAAAGAAAAATGTTAAAGCAGTCTTAGCACAGTTAATGTTTACATAGTTACATAGTTAGGTTGAAAAAAGACACAAGTCCATCTGGCTCAACCAATAAAAAACAAAAAAACCCAGTAATGAAAACCCAACCATAAAAACCCCATATACACAATCCTATACCCGTAGTTGATCCAGATGAAGGCAAAAAACCCCCAGCAAAGCATAACAAACACTTTGCTAAAACTTTGTGTATCAGTACTGTTTGAACCGAGAATGCCTTGAAAGCTTGTCCTGAAGCTCGTCCTGAAAATGTAGCTGTTAGTGCAAAAAAGGTATCATGGAGAGTTGTGTGTTTGTGCAGCAATGCATTGTATTGTACACACATTTTATAATTTAGAAACAAGAAAACTGATCTACACTATATTACCAAAAGTATTGATAACCGCTTCAATTCTTCTGGGAAGCCTGTCCACAAGGTTTAGGAGTGTGTCTATGGGAATGTTTGACCATTCTTCCAGAAGCGCACTTGTAAGGTCAGGCACTGATGTGAACAAGAAGGCCTGGCTCGCAGTCTCTGTCCTCATTCATTCCAAAGGTGTTCTATTGGGTTGAGGTCAGAACTGTGCAGGCCGGTCAAGTTCCTCCACCTCAAACTCGCTCATCCATGTTTTTATGGACCTTGTTTGTGCACTGGTGCGTGGTCATGTTGGAACAAAAAGGGGCCATCCCCAAACGGTTCCCCCAAAGTTGGGTGCATGAAAATATCCAAAACGTCTTGGTATGCTGATGCCTTAAGAGTTCCCTTTACTGGAACTAAGGTGCCAAGCCCAATCCCTGAAAACCAACCCCATACCCTAATTCCCCGCCACTAAATGATTTGGACCAGTGCACAAAGCAAGGCCCATAAAGACATGGATGAGCGAGTTTGGGGTGGAGGAACTTGACTGGCCTGCAGAGAGTCCTGACCTCAACCCAATAGAACAGAGAGGAGACTGCGAGCCAAGCCTTTCTGTCCACATCAGTACCTGACTTCACAAATGTGCTACTGGAAGAATGGTCAAACATTCCCATAGACACACTCCTAAACCTTGTGGAAAGCCTTCCAAGAAGAGTTGATAGCTGCAAAGGAGGGCCAACTCAATATTGAAAGCTAAGGACTAAGACTGGGATTCCATCAATGTTCATGTGCGTGTATAGGCAGGCATCCCAATACTTTTGGTAATATAGTGTATGAGGTTTATTAAGAGCTTGTGTAATCATGGAATAAGAAATTGTGTTTTTTTTTTTTTTTAATTGTAGGGTTTAACTGATAATTTTCTTTTTACATCTAGATTAATAGATCCACAAACACAAGTTACAAGAATAAGTGTGAGTATAAAATGATCACCTGCTGAAGCCTTTACAAGGAATCTCATAGGTCTTTTATTTCCACTAAGGAGATTTAGGACTCTTACTGCACCAGGATGTTAGATTTGCATGTCATGGGAAAGTGGGGGCAAAATAAGAAAATGTATTTTAGTCTTTCTATATAATTCGTTTGTAGAGTCCATATTGTACAGTCAGAATGATCAGTCCTCTTACTTTCAACATGCAACTGTGTTTTGTCTTACAACCGCAGTATAAAACTGTATCACCAGCTGTTTCAATTATAAGCGTCTCTGGTGCATTATTTGAATAGAAAGGGCTCTGAAATATAATGGAACTTTGTTTAGTCAAATCACGCTGTCGCTAATAGTTTGCTTGTTAAATGGTTGATTTCTGAAATGGATTAATAAGGAGCTCTTTTACCGGCCAAAAGGTTTGTATTTCTGCCACACAGCAGTACAAGGGACCTGACTTTTCTCTGCTGCAGTTAAAGCGGTGATAAACTTTACAAAAATGTTCTTTTTAAAATGGGCCCCCTGCAAGTTTATGCTATAACGTACTAGCATGCACCACATACTACCACATTATGATGGACTTGTCAAACGGAGCCCTCCAGTGCTGAGCCGTAACTGCTTCCTGCACTTCCAAACATTCTCCAGTCATTTGTATGGCCAGGCCACGATGACATCACTACCATGCGTGCACGAGAGTCTCCATCTCAGCATGACACTCTCTGCAATCACAGCACACTCAGTGTGCCATAAATGCAGAGCGTAGTGAGCATGCGCCAGTGATATCAGCTGGAGTTAATGTGAATATCTACTAAACGGTGCAAGTTTAGGCCATTTCCAAGGTACCTAAAGGTAAGACTTATTATAGGCTTACCTGTAGGGCAGACTTTAAAATTGGAGTTTAATACCACTAAGTAATACAACTAGGTCTTGTCCCTGCCCCAAGCTGTGCCTAAATAATAACTTACTAACACTGCTTCATTTCATGATTTATGATGCATACAGAGTAGCATTAGACTGTTACTAAATCCAACAACAGTAAAATCAGTGTGTATATGCAGTAAAGCATGCTTATTATACTCACTGTGGAACCTTCGCTTTTAAAGGGGTTGTAAAGTTAGAAGGTTTATTATCTTAATGCATTCAATTCATTAAGGTTAAAAAATTCTGTGTGTAGCAGCCCCCCTAATCCTTACCTGAGCCCCCTCTCTATCCAGCGATGTCCACGAGTGTTTCAGTGGCCTGGGACTCTTTCTCCTGATTGGTTGAGACACAGCAGCGGCGCCTTTGGTTTCCACTGCTGTCAATCAAACTCAGCCAATCAGGAGAGAGGGGACGGGGCTGAACGACGGCTCCATGTCTGAATGGATACATGGAGCTTCAGCTCGGCTTAGGTGCCCCCAATAGCAAGCTGTTTGCTGTAGGGTCACTCAACAGGAGAAGGGGCCAGGAGCTCCAGCCAGGGATCCAAGAACAGGAGGATCTAGGTTGCTCTGTGCAAAACCACTGCACAGAGGAGGTAAGTAAAACACGTTTGTTATTTTAGTAGAAAAAAAAAAACGGAATTTTTGTAAAATCTTACCTGTAAAATTCCTTTCTCTGAGTCCTCCGACAGTTGCCGCCTCTTCATATTCGTCACAATGGGGTATTAGACTTTGCTCCGAAGGAGTAGCTAGGCAACAGAATATGTTAACATTAAAGCTTTTAACATACCCCACCCACAGGGGGTGGTCCCCTCAGTCAATACCCTCCTACTTCCTGCAACCATATCTCAGTTTCAGTGGAATAGCAGTAGAGTATACAACCAAACCCCAAAAGAGGGGCGGGGGCGGCGACTCTCGGAGGACTCAGAGAAAGGAATTTTACAGGTAAGATTTTACAAAAATTCCGTTTTCTCTTACGTCCTCCGACAGTCACCGCCTCTTCATATTCGTCACAATGGGGACGTCCCAAAGCAGTGCTTTGTGAAAGTGTGTACGGTCGACCAGGTCGCCGCCTTACACTCCTGGGCCACAGATGCCCCATGACGACAGGCCCAAGACGTACTCAGACATCTAGTAGAGTGCGCCTTCACAGGCACAGGAGGAACTTTCCCCTGCAAAGCATATGCCTGTTCAATGGTCTGTCTGATCCATTTGGCGATGGTAGAAGCCGACGCCGCCATACCCTTCCGAGGACCCTCCGGAAGGACAAACAAAGAATCCGTCTTGCGAAAAGACTCAGTCGATTTAAGGTAAACCCTTATCGCCCGAACAACATCCAAAGAGTGCAACCTCACCTCCTTCGGATGTTTAGGCTTTGCGCACAGCGAAGGCAAGACAATATCCTCATTGAGATGGAATGCCGAAACTCGCTTCGGAAGAAAAGAAGTATTAGGTCGCAAGACCACCTTATCCAAGTGAATGACCAGATACGGAGACTTGCAGGACAAAGCCGCCAGCTCCGACACTCTGCGAGCCGAAGTGATCGCCACCAAAAAGGCGACCTTCTTGGACAACGAGATCTCCCTGAGCTGTTCAAAGGGAGCACGTTGTAACACAGAACGAGATTCAAGTCCCAAGGAGGCAGAGGTTCCCTCCTAAGAGGGACCAGATGCCGCACTCCTTGAACAAAAGTGGCAACCAAGGAGTTAGAAGCCACAGGACGTTGAAAAAGAACGGCCAGCGCAGACACCTGACCCTTGACCGTAGCCAGCGCCAAACGCTGGTCGACACCCGTTTGAAGGAAGGACAACACTCGAGAAACCGAGTACGTGTGAGGTGAAAACCCCCTGGACTCACACCAGGCAAAATAGGCCTTCCAAGTACGGTAATAGACCTTCCCTGAGGAAGGTTTCCTCGGGTTGATCAAAGTGTGAATGACCTCAGGGGAGAGACCCCTATCCTTCAGGACCTCGGTCTCAACAGCCAGGCCGTCAAAGCCAGCGACTGTAAAGCAGGATGGAATATCGGGCCCTGAGACAGGAGATCGTCTCGAAGAGGTAGACGCCATGGGGCGTCGACCGCCAGATTCACGAGGTGTGCGTACCAGGACCGGCGAGGCCAGTCCGGTGCCACAAGAATCACCGTGCTGCGTTCCGAGTGCAACCTGCGGAGGAACCTGGACAGCAATTGAATCGGTGGAAACGCATACATCAGTCTGTACTGATGCCACGGGGCTACCAACGCGTCTGATGCGTCTGCCCGAGGGTCGCGCGTCCTTGCCACGAACCTTCTCACCTTGTTGTTCAGATGAGATGCGAACAGGTCCACATCTGGAAGATGCCACGTCGCGCACAACATCTGGAAGACAGCCGGGTGGAGAGACCATTCCCCCTGATCCAGGGTCTGGCGACTCAGATAGTCCGCCTGCCAGTTCTCCACCCCCGGAATGTGAACTGCCGTTATCGCCGGGACATGAGTCTCGGCCCAAGACAGAATGTCGGCCACTTCCCGAGCCGCTCGGGCACTCCTGGTGCCCCCTTGGTGGTTGATGTAGGCCACCGCCGTGGCATTGTCCGTCTGCACCCGAACCGGACAGCCCTGCAGTCGGTCCGTCCAGCGACGAAGGCAGAGATTTATCGCACGCAATTCCAGAATGTTGATCGGAAGGGAGGACTCCCCCTCTGACCAAGTTCCCTGGGCGGACAGAACACCACCCCAGCCCGACAGGCTGGCATCCGTGGTGATCACTGTCCATGAGATAGGACGAAAGGACTTGCCCCCCGATATCATCGGGGACTGGAGCCACCACAGAAGATCCCTTCTGGTGCGAAAGCTCAATGAAATTAGAAGATCCAGAGATTGCGGTCGCCCGTCCCACTTGGACAGGATCTCCGCCTGGAGACCCCGCGTGTGAAACTGGGCGAAGGGAATCGCCTCGAAAGCCGAGACCATCAATCCCAGACATCTAATGCACGTCCGGAGGGACGATCACGGACTGTCCCTGAGGGACCTGACTTCCTCCTGAAGAGTCCTGAGCTTGTCTTCCGGCAGGAAGACCTTCGCCTGGATCGAGTCCAGGATCATTCCCAGGTAGGGAAGACGAACCGACGGACTCAGCGTCGACTTTGGAAAATTTATCGTCCAACCAAACTCCTGTAGAGTTTGCATTGTGACGGACAGGTCCTTTTCCAGACCCTGGCTGGACGCAGACCGAACCAGAATGTCGTCCAGATACCCCAGGACAGAGATGCCCTGAGCTCTCAACAAAGCCAGAACGGGAGCAAGCACCTTGGTGAAAACCCGAGGAGCCGAGGCGAGACCAAAAGGCAACGCCACGAATTGGTAATGATCCTCCGCAATGGCGAATCGAAGGAACCTCTGTTGACCCTCGAAAATCGGGATGTAAAGGTACGCATCCTTCAGATCGATGGAGGCCATGAATTCCCCCGGAACCAGGGCAGCCACCACCGACCGCAGGGATTCCATGCGGAACTTGCGAACCCGCACAAAGCGGTTCAAAGCCTTTAAGTCCAGAATTGGACGAACCTTGCCCTCCTTCCTGGGCACGGTGAACAGATTTGAATAAAACCCCCGAAATCTGTCCCGATGAGGCACCGGAACCACCACTCCCTGAGCCCTCAGGTCCCGCACCGCTAGGTGCAGGTCCCGCAAACGCTCCGGAGACAGCTGAAGATTTGAGGGAAAGAATCTGCTTTCCGGCCGAGAGAGAAACTCGATCTTGTAGCCAGATCGAACGATTTCCTGAACCCACCGGTCCCGCACGCGGGCCAGCCAGGGTTGAAGAAAAAAGAGCAAGCGTCCCCCCACCCCAGAACTGGGTGAGGGCGCCCCTTTAGGTCGCACTGTTATGGGTAGAGGGTCCGGACTGACCGGACCTCTGTTTTCCAGACCACGGCTTCTTTTGGGAGCCTTGACCCTTGAACGGTTTGCCCTTGTAGTGCGACCGAAAGGCACGAAAGGACCCCTGAGGAGGCCGAAAATTAGTATGCTTCTTACCAGGAGCCCCCTTAGCCTTGGGGAAGTGGGGCAAGAGCGTGCTCTTACCGCCCGTGATCCCCTTAATCAACGTATCCAAGGACTCCCCAAAAAGGCGAGATCCATCATAAGGCAGATTGGCTAAGGTCTTGCGCGAAGATTGGTCCACCGACCAACACTTCAACCAAACCAGGCTGCGAGACAACACCGCCACGCTTTGTACACGTGCAGCCAACGGCACTAAGTCCAAGTCTGCATCACACAGGTACATGACACCCTGATGGATTTGATCCACCATATCCAATGTCGCCGGCGAGGCCGAATCAGCCACTAGGACGCGCCTAAGCACCTGCGTCCAACTTGCGACAGCCTGGGCTGCCATAAGAGAGGCAAACAGAGCTTTAAGCATCGAACCCGTAACAGAATAAGTATGACGGGCAAGAGACTCCATCCTCCTATCCGTGGCATCTCGGAACACCGGGGTATCCTCTGCAGGAATCGCAGTGGATTTGTTCAAAACCGCAATGGCGTGATCCACCGGGGGTGGCACACACCACCGTTCATCAGTGGCAGGCGTGAAAGGATAACGCAGCCTGAACCTACTTGGCACAGCAAAAGGTTTGCTTAAATTGCGCCATTGTTCCTTAACAGCGCGCTGAAAATCATCAGTGCAGGGAAAGACCTGCGATGTCTTGCGACTTTTCTGCGTCCCATAAGCCGCCAAGGCAGCGGGAGGACACAGTTCATCCTGAAAACGCAGCGTTTGTTTTATAGAAGCAACCAATTCATCCATGATTGCAAGCTCTTCAGGCGAGCCAGGGGGAGAATTATCAACCCCTTTAACCTCAGCCTCCACCTCGGACCCCACGAGATCCAGGGAGGAACGGGACCCTGATAAGGAGACCCCAGCCATAGCAGCCCCATCACCTTCACCCTCAGAATCAGAGGAAATAGAAACTCTGGGTCTTTTAGTGGATTGAGCAGCCACCAGCATCTGCACCTGAGCAGCAAGGTTAGCCACCACTTCGGCTAAATCCCCCCCTGGGGGGGAAACAGCAGTCCCCTGGCTTCCCACCAAGGTGGCAGGAAATTTGCCCTCCTGAGAATCCATTTGCCCCCAAAAAATATGCCGGAGAATAAAGGGTTAACTGCCCCTTTAACAAGCGCGGCGAGCGCAGCCCACCGCACACACACACAAGCACAATGAGACCCCCACAGGGATAAAACTGAACACAGGCAATGGATACAGGAAGGAACAGAAGGATAAAACCTCGATCGGTGCACCCAGGAAAGAGGAGGTGATGCAATCAGGGCGCTCTATTAAAGCCTATGGAAGGCTACAAGAAAATGGCCGCCCGCAGTGAAAACATGCGGCTGGAGCGAGCGCAGGCAAAATGGCGCCGTTTGGCACCGAAACCGCCGCTCCCCCACTACTGTGATGCATATAACACCACCCATGTAAAAAACATGGCGGATCGCCGCAGCGATCGCTGTATCGTGCCCCAAACATGACAAAAACATGCCCCACAGCACACAGCCCTTCACACTGTACACAGGCTGACACAGACAGTGCCACACAGCCCCCCCCCCTGCAGCCCACAGCATGCAGCCAGAGCGATAGGGAGACAAACAGTGTGAACAGAGGCAGGTTACACAGTCCCAGACTGACACCCCCCCCGACAGACAGGTCCCCACATAGACACACTTACCTCATAATGGCGTGGGGAACCTGCACAGGCGAACAAGCCGCTGCACATGAGGCAGGGAGAGTCGCATCCAGGACGCACAAACCGCACAGCGTCCAGTGAGGTAGCCACCTCACCAATCATCCCTGCACCGAACAGGGATGGGTCGTTCACTTCGCCAGGAGCGTTACCTGGCTGAACGCTCGACGGCAGGCTGGGAAGCCACTGACCCACGACCTGCGACCAGGGGGATCAGCCCGAGACCCAGCCCGCACGAATCCTCTTCATCAGAAGAACAAACTAACGCTGACAAAAAGAACAGCTAAGTAAAGAGAGAGAAAAAACTCAAACAAAAAATCAAAAAAGAAGAGAGGCTGAGGCAAAAAGCCCCAGCATAGAGAGATCCAGCTACTCCTGACAAGCTAGACTTTGAAACTGAGATATGGTTGCAGGAAGTAGGAGGGTATTGACTGAGGGGACCACCCCCTGTGGGTGGGATATGTTAAAAGCTTTAATGTTAACATATTCTGTTGCCTAGCTACTCCTTCGGAGCAAAGTCTAATACCCCATTGTGACGAATATGAAGAGGCGGCGACTGTCGGAGGACGTAAGAGAAAACAAGACTTTGCAATCACTTTAATCCTCTGTATTGTGTAAAAAGGCTGTTTGATCTGGTCTGATCCTCCCCTTCTTTCACTGTCCCCAAATCATCTCCTGGTAGAACAGAGGCTAGGGGACAGGCTGCACATGCTCAGTTTGGTGTGTATTGCTAGAGAGTTTTTGTGTTTTTTCTTGGGATAGTGCGTGTGATCAGCACAGGGCTAATAAACACTGTCCAGACAGAGGGTCTTGGGCCCCTATAGCCTTGTAGGACAATCAGGGGAGAATGAAAACTATGCCTACAGGTTTAACCAGACACTGATAAAAGTCACAAGACTACCATATACTGCTGATGAAAAAAGGTATTTTGCAGTTACTAATTGTATTTCCGTGTTCTGTATACTGTGGAAGACCAGAAATCGTGAATGCAGGGTCCTGGGTTTAGTAACACTTTAATTTATATCTCCATGAAGATCAGCTTTAGGTCACAAAAGGTTGCTTCTGGTCTTAGTGCTTTTCCTATAGCCACACCATAGCTGTAGCTCTTTGTTAGTGTAGATGTACCTCTTGGCATACAGACAATCCATGCATGCAGGTCATCCAGATTAAATTAAATAGAAACCAGTCATGTCTTTTCATCATATATTCAGTGTGTACTGTATGTATGTGTGTGAACTGCGCATATATATATATATATATATATATATATATATATATATATATATATATATATATATATATATATACACACATTTATTTTTATATATATATATATATATATATATATACACAGCTGCAAGAAAAAGTATGTGAACCCTTTGGAATGATATGGATTTCTGCACAAATTGGTCATAAAATGTGATCTGATCATCATCTAAGT
>NC_138771.1:299230776-299258484 GCF_965119305.1 Pelophylax lessonae
GTTTGCTGAAGACAAGCAGACTAAGGACATGGATTACTGGAACCATGTCCTGTGGTCTGACGAGACCAAGATAAATTTCTTTCTTTCAGATGGCATCAAGCGTTTGTGAGGTGAGGTGTACAAATACAAGTGTGTCTTACCTACAGTCAAGCAATGGTGGTGGGAGTGTCATGGTCTGAGGCTGCATGGGGGCTGCCGACACTGGCTAGCTACAGTTCATTGAGGGAACCATGAATGCTAACATGTACTGTGATATACTGAAGCAGAGCATGATCCCCTCCCTTCAGAGACTGGGCCGCACGGCAGTATTCCAGCATGATAACGACCCCAAACACACCTCCAAGACGACCACTGCCTTGCTAAACAAGCTAGGGATAAAAGTCATGAACTGTTCAAGCATGTCTTTAGACGTAAACCCTATTGAGCATCTGTGGGGCATCCTCAAATGGAAGGTGGAGGAGTGCAAGGTCTCTAACATCCACCAGCTCTGTGATGTCGTCATGGAGGAGTGTAAGAGGACTCCAGTGGGAATCTGAGATGCTCTGGGGAATTCCATGCCCAAGAGGGTTAAGGCAGTGCTGGAAAATAATGGTGGCCACACAAAATATTGACACTTCGGGCTCAGTTTGGACATTTCACTTTTGTTGCCAGAGGTTTAGATATTAATGGCTGTGTGGTGAGTTGATTTGAGGGGACAGCAAATTCACACTGGTATATAAACTGTACACTCACTACTTTACATTGTAGCAAAGTGTCATGTCTTCAGTGTTGTCACATGAAAAGATATAATAAAAGATTTACAAAAATGTGAGGGGTGTACACACTTTCGTGAGATACTGTATGTTAAAAAAAAAAAAAAAAAAAGAAATCCAGCACAAGAGCATCTAAAAGTAAAAATTGCAGACTTTATTTTAATCCATAAAGACCTAAATCAATTCCTACAAAAGATTGGCGATTGTTAACCCAATTCATGAAAATTGACCTAAGCATATATATCTGTAGTGTTTATCTATCTCTCTCTCTCTAAGTTTTCCGACACACAAGATAACAGCAGCTGGAAATTTGTGTCGGGGAGGGTGCGTAGAGGGAGATAAAAAAAAAGAGCTGGTCTATTCAGATTACAGCTCTACAAGTTCCTTCATTCCTCTACCTATGTGGAGGGGTGGGGGTGGGGTGTGCCTTTCCTCCAATCCGCTCTCACACAGTTTAAGCCCAGACTCCACACTCACTGCTGAATGAGGAAGAAAGATTTATAACCTGATCTGAACTTTCTAAAGAGTGTAAAAAAGGGAAGACCGCAGATATACATGTAACATGTATGTAGGGAGATTTGTTTATTTGTGAGGGTTTACATGCACTTTAATCATAAGACCCATACAGGTGGCCGAATAGCGTCAGTCTTTTGTAGGAATTTATTTATTTTTAGGTCTTGATAGATTAAAATAAAGTCTCCAATTTTTACTTCAAGATGCTCTGGTGCTGGATTTCTATTTTTTATTGAATCTATGGACAGTATGTACAACGTGTCTCCGGACACTGGCATCTAGATGATTCTCAGGAAAAGGAGGATTAATGTTAGCGCACAAGGTATTACAGCAACAGAAAAAACTAAAAATAGTCCAATGAGTCCTTTAATTTGAGTCCATAAAACAGGTGGGTGACACCGGTCAATGTACGAAGTTTGATTCGCGACATGCACGAAGGGCAAGGAAAGTGAAGCCAGCTCTGTGAATGAGATGCAAAGGAAAGAAAAGGACCTCTAAGTGCAGTATTTATAAAAAGATCAGGCAGGCAGACAAGTGAGCCTGGTGACAGACGTCCTTCAAAAAGCGGTATAAGGATGTGTCAGCCGTGATACCAAGGGGGACGGGTGCCGGCAGATCAGCGTCTTCTGGGTGCAGCTGGACCAGCTTGGAGCGCAGCACCGCTCGGCGTGTGATGTCACCAGGAAGGGGGGAGAACTACAACGCTTTTCAGAGCATGCGCAAAGCTTGCAAGCGATCACTTGACAAAGGAGCGTGCATGCTCTGAAACGCGTTGTGGTTCTCCCCCCCTCCCCCTTCCTGGTTACGTCACATGCTGAGCGGCGCTGCGCTCCAAGCTGGTCCACCTCGAGCTGCACCCGAAAGATTCTGATCTGCCGTCACTCAAGAAAAAATCATTTTAGGCCCGTTGTTTACTGACCTCGCCTAAGATATCAAATCCCTTTTAGTGTTTTATGAGAGTTTTGATACATTGTGATTACTTAAATGTTAACCATTGCTGAAATGGGAAAGGTACTTTGAATAATAGCACAGACTTTGCATTTCTCAGTCAGAATCATTTGAATAATATTTGCAACTAAGCTCAACTTAGATTTCTGCATTCTGTCATCTCATCATTGACAGGCTGTCTGTCCGAATATGTGTTCTTGATTTTAAAGCAGGGCTTGGTCAAAGCAGAGGCAGCAGATGAACTTGGCTTGGGAGCAGTGCTGCGGGGGATGCAGCTGGGAGAATCTCCTGCCTCTGCATTACTCAGGCATCTCCTGCACCGTGCAGGGCTGAACTGTCAAACTGACAGCTCAGCTCTGCAGATTACACTGGAAGGTCATGACTCTCCCTGTGTAACCAGTGGCATTCTGCGCCACTGTCATTTTGACAATTGCCCCCTCTGTATCAAGATCGCATAAAGCACATCACCAGGGTGTCATGGAGCTCTGCAGATTACAGAGTGGGATGTGTGTTTTCCATGTGTAATCTGCAAGACTAAGCTATACGTTTTACAACTATGGTTCTGTTCTGCATTTATTTATGAATACTACTGTTGTATTATTCAATCATGAATTACAGTTGTGTGTTTTTTGAAAAAGAACTGTTTTTTTTTATGTTTTAGCCTTTTATTACCCCTAGTAAACCCTAATTCCTTCCTTCATTCATTCCCTTCTTCCCATAGGGTTTTTGTCTTTTGCGTATTTTTTTTTTTCTTTTTTGAAAATTCATTTATTTTTTTTTCACTTGAACTTTTCTAATGTTTGAAAATTTAATTGAACCCTCCTATCCTTTGCAGTCAAGTTGACATCTTAACCTCTGTTTGATCTGCAGTTTCCATGGTGCTGCACATGTGATCCGTTATCACAACAGCCATTTGATGGCTTGAGAATTAGGTTGGAAGCAGACGCAGTGTTGCATATATTTCACGGCATGCCTTGATGAGTTTGTTTTAGCGCAGCTGAAAAATGCAGATTAATGAAGGACATCTGAAAAACAAAAATGTCCAATGTGTCCTATTCACACTATAACGTTGTGTTGCGTTGCGCCAAAATGCATAATGTATGTCCATGGACGTCAAAATGTATGTTAACCGACATCAGCGCGTGTTAAAACGGGACTAAAATGGATAACCATGCATTTTAGCGCAAGTCAGTGTGAATTGGCCCTGAATGTTATTGTTTTGTGATGCAGTTAAATTGATAGGTTTAATTACCCATTACATTTTTTGTTTGTTCTTTTATAGCACCAAAGTTAAAAAGATTTGTGTTTGTACCAGAAACATGATTTCAGTGCCTTTTTATAAAAGGGGCAAATAACAGAAAAAAAGTTTGCAGTTAAACGTAATTCCTTTTTGACCGTAAAATTTGTAGTAAAAATTTTAGTTTATTTCTTTAATTTTATTCTTAAAATTTCTTTTAATTTTATTTTTAATTTTTCATTCCCTTCTCTTGGATTACTTTTCTGTTTTTGTGTTAAATTTTGTAGTGTTGCATTAGAGAGCTCAGAGAAGGGGGCGCACTCTGACATCTTTGCCTTGGGTACCATGCAACCTTGTTCCATCACCGATTGTTATGCCCCATACACACGTGCAGATTATCTGCAGACTTTTGTCTGCAGACTTACCTTTTCTATGTAGTGCAAGGGCCTGCCGGATTGCATACAAATTGAAAGTGTTTAGGTTTGACCTCATATTATATGGTTTTGGTAAGTCTGCAGATAATCTGCACGTGTATATGGGGCATTAGTAAAAAGGGAGGAACAGGCTACAGGATTATTATTATATAATTCCACACTATAACTCTCAGCAAACAATTATTATTGACCTTCAGTCATTTTGATTCGTTAAAGTGAAATCTGGTCACTGTAGTGCCTTCTTTAACTGTGAATACCTTCATATTATATAGTATAGTTATTGTGCCATCTGCTGTCATGTATTTTAACCACTTAAGGACCGGAAGGTTTTACCCCCTTAACCACTTTCGCACCAGGCCTAATTTTGACACTTAGTGTTTACAAGCTAAAATAATTTTTTTTTTTTGCTAGAAAACTACTTAGAACCCCCAAACATTATATATATATATATATATATATATATATATATATATATATATATATATATATATATTTTTAGCAGAGAACCTAGAGAATAAAATGGAGATTATTGCAATATTTTTTTATCACACTGTATTTGCGCAGCGGTCTTTCCAAAAATTAACTTTTTTGAATTAAAAAATAAGAAACCAGTAAAGTTAGCCCAATTTTTTTCCATAATGTGAAAGATAATGTTACGCCGAGTAAATGGATACCCAACATGTCATGCTTCAAAATTGCGCACGCTCACGGAATGGAGCAAACTTTGGTACTTAAAAATCCCCATAGGCGACATTTTAAAAATTTCTACAGGTTGCCACCTTAGAGTTACAGAGGAGGTCTAGGGCTCAAATTATTGCTCTCGCTCTAACGATCGCGGTGATACCTTACATGGGTGGTTTGAACATCGTTTACATATGTGGGCGGGGTTTCCGTATGCGTTCGCTTCGGCGCGCGAGCTAACGGGGACAGGGCGCTTTATTTTTTTTTTTATTTTTTACTATTTATTTTATTTATTATTTTTTATTTTTACACCGTTTAAAAAAAAAAAATGATTTTTATTTCTATTACAAGGAATGTAAACATTCCTTGTAATAGAAATAGGCACAACAGGACCTCTTTTTTGTGAGATCTGGGGTCAAATAGTCGTCAGATCTCACAGGTACACTAAAAAATAAAGAAAAAAGAAAATGAAAAAAAAAAAAAAAAGGGACCTTTTAAACCGGTTGCTAGGCAATGACGTTTGCCGTCGCTCCGGTCCACCAAGACCATAGAGTCGAGTGAGGGCAAGCTTGCCCTCACTCGACATCCTGTCTGTGAGGATCCGGGACCGGATCGTTTTCCCCGCTGCCGGCGGGTCCGGTAAGCGGGGAAAAGGACCGGGAGGGGGGGGCACCCCTTCCGCCACCCCGGAAGGGTGATCCCGCGGCGAATACGCCGCTGGGACCACCCTTATCGGAAAGCCAACCGCCCACCGTTTAAAAAAAATACCAGGGTTATAGCAGCTATCTGCTGCCATAACACCGGTATTTAGGTTTAAACGGAGGACGTATATATACATTGGGCGGTTTGTAAGTGGTTAATGACCAGGCAATGTGGCACTGCGTGACTTTAACTGGTAATCGCGCAGTCATGCAATGCTGCACCCAAACAAAATTTATGTCCTTTTTTTTCCCCACAAATAGAGCTTTCTTTTGGTGGTGTTTGATCACCACAGGTATTTTTATTTTTTGGGATATAAACGAAAAAAAAAACGAAAATGTTAAGAAAAAATTAAAATTTCCACTTTTTCTTAACCACTTGCCGACCGCCGCACGACTATTTACTGCGGCGGTCAGCCCCGTGCAGGCAAAGTGACGTAGGACTACGTCGCTGCTTCCCGCCGGTCTGGTGCGCGCTCCCACGCCCCCCAAAAAGATTTCTGCTGCACTTAAGGTTCCTAAGAGCACAGTGGCCTCCATAATCCTCAAATGGAAGACGTTTGGGACGACCAGAACCCTTCCTAGAGCTGGCCGTCCGGCCAAACTGAGCTATCGGGGGAGAAGAGCCTTGGTGAGAGAGGTAAAGAAGAACCCAAAGATCACTGTGGCTGAGCTCCAGAGATGCAGTCAGGAGATGGGAGAAAGTTGTAGAAAGTCAACCATCACTGCAGCCCTCCACCAGTCGGGGCTTTATGGCAGAGTGGCCAGACGGAAGCCTCTCCTCAGTGTAAGACACATGAAAGCCCACATGGAGTTTGCTAAAAAACACCTGAAGGACTCCAAGATGGTGAGAAATAAGATTCTCTGGTCTGATGAGACCAAAATAGAACTTTTTGGCCTTAATTCTAAGCGGTATGTGTGGAGAAAACCAGGCACTGCTCATCACCTGTCCAATACAGTCCCAACAGTGAAGCATGGTGGTGGCAGCATCATGCTGTGGGGGTGTTTTTCAGCTGCAGGGACAGGACGACTGGTTGCAATCGAGGGAAAGATGAATGCGGCCAAGTACAGGGATATCCTGGACAAAAACCTTCTCCAGAGTGCTCTGGACCTCAGACTGGGCCGAAGGTTTACCTTCCAACAAGACAATGACCCTAAGCACACAGCTAAAATAACGAAGGAGTGGCTTCACAACAACTCCGTGACTGTTCTTGAATGGCCCAGCCAGAGCCCTGACTTAAACCCAATTGAGCATCTCTGGAGAGACCTAAAAATGGCTGTCCACCAACGTTTACCATCCAACCTGACAGAACTGGAGAGGATCTGCAAGGAGGAATGGCAGAGGATCCCCAAATCCAGGTGTGAAAGACTTGTTGCATCTTTCCCAAAAAGACTCCTGGCTGTATTAGATCAAAAGGGGGCTTCTACTAAATACTGAGCAAAGGGTCTGAATACTTAGGACCATGTGATATTTCAGTTTTTCTTTTTTAATAAATCTGCAACAATGTCAACAATTCTGTGTTTTTCTGTCAGTATGGGGTGCTATGTGTACATTCATGAGGAAGAAGAATGAACTTAAATGATTTTAGCAAATGGCGGCAATATAACAAAGAGTGAAAAATTTAAGGGGGTCTGAATACTTTCCGTACCCACTGTACATACATACATACATACATACATACATACATACATACATACACACTTAGGCACATTTAACCCCCACCCCCCAGTTAACCCCTACACCCCCTGTCACAACACACACTGTATACAGCATATAGCATTTTCCTATATACCTGTATAAGTGTGATTTGTGACCAGGTGTAGCGCTTGCGGCCCCCCTTTTTCACTTAAAATACCCGCCACCCTCCCCCAATAAAGATTTAACCCCCTGATCACCCCTACACCCCCTGTCACAACACACACTGTACATAGTATATAACATTTTCCTATATACCCGTATGTGTGATTTGAGACCAGGTGTAGCGCTTGCGGCCCTCCCTTTTTCACTTAAAATACCGCCACCCCCCCAATAAAGATTTAACCCCTTCCCCCTATCACATTGCACACTAATACAAACGTAATATACTGTTTTTCTGTATTTTGTATTAGTGCGATTGTGACTTGAGTTAGCGCTAGCGACTTCGTTTCTGTCCCAAGTAGGTTTAGGGTCCCCGCCACCCCCACCCAATAAAGATTTAACCCCCTGATCCCCCCTACACCCCCTGTCGCATTACACACTGTATACAGTATATTGCATTTTCTATATACCGTATAAGTGTGACTTGTGACCAGGTTTAGCGCTTGCGGTCCTTCCTTTTATCCTTAGGATACCCACCACCCCCTCCCAATAAAGACTTAACCCCCTGATCCCCCCTGATCACATCCAGTTAACCCCTTCCCACCCGTCGCATTGCACACTAATACACACGTAATATAGTTTTACTGTATTTTGTATTAGTGTGATTGTGATTTGAGTTTGCGCTAGCTAGTTAGTTTCTGTCCCAAACTAGGTTTAGGGTCCCCGCCACCCCCCCCAATAAAGATGTAACCCCCTGATCACCCCCAGTTAACCCCTTCATTGCCCTGTCACGGTGTCACTTTTATAGTCCGCCCAGTCCATCACACCCAGGCAAGTGTAGTAATCAATAGATTATTGTCACTTACAAAAAAACACAACACTCAAAACCGCTGTGTTAGCAGAGTCAGGCCTGATCCCTGCTAGCATTAGCAGTTTTTTTGGTAGCGGTTGAAATAGTCCTTGACAACCAGGTGCTTTTATTACCTGTGAGTCACACTACTGTAAATTTAGTTAGCAAAATGTCCAAACGTTGGTACAGAGGCTTACAGTATACTGGCCATGTCAGATGAGAGCGATGGGGAAGCCTCACTGGCAGAATCAGGGTCAGTATACGAACCTGATGACAGCAGCGGCTCCCTGACAGATAGCTCCAACGACGGATGGGTCCCTGTTAGACCCAGGCATACCCGACCCCATTCTGGAGTTGTTGAGCTGCAGGAATCGCAGGGTGCTCGTATGGAGCAGAGTGTCGGTACTACAGCCGCTCATCCTTCTGGTGGCCTGGCAAGCGCCAGCGGCCTAGAACACCCTGGACCTAGTACAACCAGCACTGCAGTAACACTTGGTGACGTGGCGAGTCCCATAAGTGCAGTTGAAGCTGGTGCGGTGGCTAGCACGAGTAGTGGCCTGCAGCCACCGCATATTTGAAGACAGGCCCGTAGAGCCCATAGTGCCCTCCCTGATGCGCTGGCATATCCCAATTGGCAACCCACTGATTCTACAGCGCCAGTACTTCCCCCATTCAATATGGAATCCACGTGGAGACAGCTGGTTTTACGCCCCTTAACTTTTTTGAGCTGTTCTTCACGGAAGATCTTTTCAGATCTATTGTGGATCAATCAAATTCATATGCACAACAATTTATCGCCGCCAACCCAAATTCGCCTCTTGCCAGACAATTCAGCTGGAAACCTATAACGGTTCCAGATTTTAAAATCTTTCTGGGCCTTTCCCTCAACATGGGCATAACCAAACATAGTGAATTGCGGCTATGTTGGTCCACTAGCCCACTTCACTATATGCGCATGTACTCTGCCTCCATGTCCAGGGCGAGATACGAGCAAATTCTGCGATTTTTGCATTTCAGCGACAATGAAATCTGTCGTCCTCGGGGAGCTCCTCATAGACCACTTCAATCAGTGGTTTGCAGCCTTGTTTATGCCCAAACAAGTTGTCTGCGTTGACGAGTCCCTGATTAAATTTACTGGCCGTCTTGCTATGAAACAGTACCTCCCCAGCAAGCGTGCCAAGTACGGGGTCAAGCTGTATAAACTGTGTGACAGGGCCACAGGCTATACAGTTAGTTTCCGGGTCTATGAGGGAAAAGATAGCACTGTGGAGCCCCCCAACTGCCCAGACTACATAGGGAGCAGCGGCAAGATAGTTTGGGACTTGGTGTCACCCTTATCCGGAAAGGGGTACCATTTGTACGTGGACAACTTCTACACAAGCGTGCCACTATTTAGTCATGCGACCTAATCACCGGGGCTTCCCCTAACGGCTTGTAAATTCCGTCTTAGTCGGGGGGAGAGAGCCTGCTTGAAAACGGACAAATTGCTTGCAGTGAAGTGGAGGGATACACGGGATGTTTATGTTCTGTCCTCCCTTCACGCTGACACGACGAACCAAATTCCTACAGCAACTGGCGTTATGGAGAAACCCCTCTGTGTCCACGAATATAACCTTAATATGGGAGGGGTGGACCTTAACGACCAGCTTTTGGCGTCGTATTTAGTTGCCCGTAAAGCCAGACGCTGGTACAAAAAGTGTCTGTCTATTTATTCCAATTAGCTATGCTGAACGCCTTTGTCCTATACAGGGCATCAGGACGAACTGGATCCTTCCGGGAATTCCAGGAAGCGATCATCCTTGCCTACCTGTACCCAGGAGGCATGCCTGCCCAACTTCCTATTCCAGATGCAGTTAGCCGGCTGCATGAGAGACATTTTCCACATGTCCTCCCGCGTACCCCTACCCAAAGATACCCCCAAAGAAAATTTTGTGTCTGTAGCAGGCGCGGATGTAGGCGTGACACCCGCTATTATTGTCCTGACCAACCTGGTCTCTGCATCGGGGAATGTTTTGAGCGCTACCATACACTAGTAGAGTATTAGCCCTGCAGCCCTCCACCAGTCGGGGCTTTATGGCAGAGTGGCCCGATGGAAGCCTCTCCTCAGTGTAAGACACATGAAAGCCCGCATGGAGTTTGCTAAAAAACACCTGAAGGACTCCAAGATGGTGAGAAATAAGATTCTCTGGTCTGATGAGACCAAAATAGAACTTTTTGGCCTTAATTCTAAGCGGTATGTGTGGAGAAAACCAGGCACTGCTCATCACCTGTCCAATACAGTCCCAACAGTGAAGCATGGTGGTGGCAGCATCATGCTGTGGGGGTGTTTTTCAGCTGCAGGGACAGGACGACTGGTTGCAATCGAGGGAAAGATGAATGCGGCCAAGTACAGGGATATCCTGGACAAAAACCTTCTCCAGAGTGCTCTGGACCTCAGACTGGGCCGAAGGTTTACCTTCCAACAAGACAATGACCCTAAGCACACAGCTAAAATAACGAAGGAGTGGCTTCACAACAACTCAGTGACTGTTCTTGAATGGCCCAGCCAGAGCCCTGACTTAAACCCAATTGAGCATCTCTGGAGAGACCTAAAAATGGCTGTCCACCAACGTTTACCATCCAACCTGACAGAACTGGAGAGGATCTGCAAGGAGGAATGGCAGAGGATCCCCAAATCCAGGTGTGAAAGACTTGTTGCATCTTTCCCAAAAAGACTCCTGGCTGTATTAGATCAAAAATGGGGCTTCTACTAAATACTGAGCAAAGGGTCTGAATACTTAGGACCATGTGATATTTCAGTTTTTCTTTTTTAATAAATCTGCAACAATGTCAACAATTCTGTGTTTTTCTGTCAGTATGGGGTGCTATGTGTACATTCATGAGGAAGAAGAATGAACCTAAATGATTTTAGCAAATGGCTGCAATATAACAAAGAGTGAAAAATTTAAGGGGGTCTGAATACTTTCCATACCCACTGTATATGGATACCTTTGCTGGCAGCAGCTGTGGTGATAGGCTGATTTCAGCACTGCAGTTAAAATACCTTTTAGGTATACGTGGAATATTGTCATGTATACCCACCATTAAATTCAGTGGGTGGTTGTTTGGGCGGTTAATGGTGTGTAATACTACACAATATTCCTGTGCTGATTTCTGTTAGGTTCTCTTTTTTTTCGTTCAGCCCACAGGCTGCATGAAAAAAAAAACCTACACTATATGCCAAACAAGGACCAGCAATGTACTGGTACGTTGCTGGACTTTGAGTGGTTATACCAGGATGATGCCTGCAGATTTAGGCATCTCCTTGTTATTGTTTTTTACAGCCAGCGGTTGGCTTACATGTAAAAGCAATCCTAGCGGATAATTGGCCGCTAGACTGCTTTTACATGCAGTGGGAGGGGACACGCCGCCTTCCGCAGCCTTCCGTGGTTTTTCTCGGGCTCTCCCGTCCCACCGGTTAACCCGAGAATGCAGCCGGTGGTTCAATTATCTAACCATAGAGCTGATTGGAGATGAGAATGGCTCCAATCATCTCTATGGCCTAAGATACCGGAAGCTACTAGCATTTCATGACTTCTGTTTCGTCAGAAATAAACAGCGCCATTGGGAAATTGGGAAAGTATTTTATCACATCAATTTTGGTGTGGTCAGATGCGTTAAGGTCAGAGGAGAGATCTAGAGTCTAAAAGACCCCAATTTTTTTTAAAAAAGAGTACCTGTCACTACAGATTGCTATCATAGGGGATATTTAAATTCACTGCGATAACAATAAAAATTATTAAAAAAAAAAAATGAAAGGAAAGGTATTAAAATAACATAAAAAAATGAATTTTTGTAAAATCTTACCGTAAAATTCCTTTCTCTGAGTCCTCTGACAGTTGCCGCCCACTCATTCAGTCTTCACCAATGGGTATTGACCTCTTATCCATAGGAGCAAGCTAGGCATAAGACTTGTTAAAAACAAAGTAATTTACATAGACACACCTATGGGGGCTGTCCCACTGGTCTAATACCCCCCTGCTATCAGCATTCCCAACTCAGTTTGGTAGCAAGCAGTTAAAGTCCACAGAACCCCAAAAGAGGGGCGGGGGCGGCGACTGTCAGAGGACTCGGAGAAATGAATTTTACGGTAAGATTTTCCAAAAAAAAAACGCTTTCTTTTACGTCCTCTGACAGTCGCCGCCCACTTATTCAGTCTATACCAATGGGATGTCCCAAAGCAGTGTAGACATGAGGGGTGGGAAGCGCAACCATCACAAAGGCAACGCAGCACCCAGGTCAGAGAAAGGAACCTTATCTGAGCTGAAAAGGTAAAAAACTCTGGGTACAAAAAGCTCAACAGGAGCAAACAACCCAGGAAACAAATAACCAAAGGGGGAGAAAAAAACAACCCCCAACAGATAGGGACAGGCAACGGCCTGACCCCATCAAGGCACTGCCGCACACAGAACTTTGCGGCCAAAGGAGGCATCTGCTGATGCCAAAACATTAAGTTTGTAGAATTTTGAGAAGGTGTGCACAGACGACCAAGTCGCAGCCTTGCACACCTGGGCCACGAAGCCTGATGCCGGAAAGCCCAGGACGCACTCACCGCCCTGGTAGAGTGCGCCTTGACAGGGAAGGGCAGAACCCGTTCCCTAATTGAATAGGCCTGTACAATAGTCTGTCTGATCCATTTTGAAATGGTTGCCACAGACGCAGCCATACCCTTCCGAGGGCCCTCGGGAAGGCCGAAGAGAGAATCCAACTTCCTGAAGGATTCAGTAGACGACAGGTACACCCTGATCGCCCGGACCAGATCCAAGGAGTGCAGAGCAAACTCCTTAGGATGCTTTGGATTCGCACACAGCGAAGGCAAGACAATATCTTCGTTAAGGTGAAAATCCGAAACCACCTTGGGAAGAAAAGATTGGTAAGGTTGCAAGACCACCTTATCCCTATGAACCACCAGGTAGGGGGAGTGGCAGGACAGGGCTGCCAACTTCGACACTCTGCGAGCAGACGTGATTGCCACCAGAAAGGTGACCTTTCGTGACAGCACAGGCAGAGGAATCTCCCTGATGTTTTCAAAGGGAGGACGTTGGAAAACGGACAGGACCAAATTCAGGTCCCAAGGAGGTAAAGGCACCCTCCTAGGAGGAGCCAAATGACGCACCCCCTGAATAAAGGTGCGTATCAAAGAGTTCGACGACAAAGGGCGTTGGAAAAGAATGGCCAGTGCTGACAACTGACCTTTTATCGTGGTCAGCGCAAGACGCTGGTCCACACCAGTTTGCAGGAAGGCTAGCACCCTCACCACCGAAAGGGAACGAGGATGGATGCCCCTGGACTCACACCAGGCAAAATGAGCCTTCCAGGTACGGTAATAGATCTTACCGGACGAAGCCTTCCTAGCCTTAAGCAGGGTAGGAATGACTGCCAAAGAGAGACCTCGATCTCTCAGGACCTGGCTTTCAACAGCCACGCCGTTAAAGCCAGCGACTGTAAAGCAGGATGGAATATCGGCCCCTGAGACAGCAGATCGTCTCGTAGCGGGAGCCGCCAGGGAGGCTCGACCACCAGTTGCATGATGTCCGCGTACCAAGACTGGCGCGGCCAGTCTGGGCCCACCAGAATCACCAACTTCGGTTCCGAGACCAACCTGCGAAGGAACCTGGACAACAACTGGATCGGGGGAAGGGATAAATCAGACGATACTGATTCCAAGGTACCACCAGCGCATCCGAGGCGTCTGCCAGAGGATTGCGCGTTCTTGCCACGAACTTTCCCACCTTGTTGTTTAGCCGGGACGCGAACAGATCGAAATCTGGGGATCCCCATCTCGCACACAGCATTTGAAACACCTCCGGGTGCAGGGACCATTCCCCCTGGTCCAGGTTCTGGCGGCTCAGATAATCGGCCTGCCAATTCTCCACACCCGGAATGTGAACTGCCGATGTAGACCACCGCAGTGGCATTGTCCGTCTGCACCCATACAGGGCAGCCCCCGAAGATGATCCGACCAATGGAGCAGGCACAGCCTGATCGCTCGCAATTCCAAGATGTTTATCGGCAGGGAGGATTCCTCCTCCGACCAAGTGCTCTGGGCAGACAGCGTGCCCAGAACGCCACCCCAGCCCGACAAGCTGGCATCCGTGGTAATCACCGTCCACAACAACGGCCGGAAGGACTTCCCTTCCGCTACGGCCGGAGACTGGAGCCACCACAGAAGATCCTCTCTGGTCAGGCTATACATGTAGCTTCCAGATTTACAAGGGAAAAGATAGCAGTGTGGACACCCCCCCCCCCCCCTGCCCAGACTACGTAGGGAGCAGTGGCAAGATTGTTTGGGACATGGTGTCACCCTTATTCGAAAAGGGGTACCATTTTTAAAAGTGGACAATTATTACACATGCATGCCTCTTTTTAGTCACCTTTTTGATTCTGGAATTGGAGCATGTGGCACAGTGCGACCTAATTGCCGAGGCTTCCCCCAACTGCTTGTACATGTCCAATTTAGACAGGGGGGGAGAGAGCCTGCTTGAAGTGTAATAAATTGCTTGTAGTGAAGTGGAAGGACACATGGAATGTTTTCATTCCGTCTTCCATTCACACAGATACGACAGTCCAAATTACAATGGCAACTGGTGTTGTTGAGAAGCCCCTGGTGTTGTTGAAGAAGGGCTGTGATGATCTCTTTCTGGAATTTTAGGAAGGATACACTTCTTTCTGATGCTTTGTATAGCACATAAGTGTTCAGCAGAGCCATTTGGAATAAGTATACGGACACTTTTTTTTTTACCAGCGTCTGGCCTTACAGCCATTAAGTATAGTGTCATCATCTGGTCGTTGAAGTTCACCCCTCCCATGTTAAGGTTGTATTCCTGGACACAGAGGGGCTTCTCAACAACACCAGTTGCCATTGTAATTTGGACTGTTGTATCTGTGTGAATGGAAGACGGAATGAAAACATTCCGTGTGTCCTTCCACTTCACTACAAGCAATTTATTACACTTCAAGGAGGCTCTCTCCCCCCCTGTCTAAATTGGACATGCACAAGCCGTTGGGGGAAGCCTCGGCAATTAGGTCGCACTGTGCCACATGCTGCAATTCCAGAATCAAAAAGGTGACTAAAAAGAGGCATGCATGTGTAATAATTGTCCACTTTTAAATGGTACCTCTTTTCGAATAAGGGTGACACCATGTCCCAAACAATCTTGCCACTGCTCCCTACGTAGTCTGGGCAGGGGGGGGGGGGGAGTCCACACTGCTATCTCTTCCCTTGTAAATCTGGAAGCTACATGTGTAGCCTGTTGCCCTGTCACAGAGCTTGTACATCTTGACCCCATATCTGGCATGCTTGCTAGGGAGAAACTGTTTGAAAACAAGGTGGCCAGAAAGGCAGGCAACTTGTTGGGGCATTTACAAGGCTGCAAGTTTTTGGTTGAAGTGATTTACGAGGGGCCGAATTTTGTGGAGCTGATCATATCCAGGGTCACCCGAAGACAACCAAGTTCATTGTCCTTGAAATGCATGAACCACAAGATTTGCTCATATCTAGGGTCAGTGGACAAAAATTACCACAACCCTCTTTTTAGTAATGCCCATGATGAGGGATAGGCCCAAAAAGGTTCTAAAATTGGAAACACTGATATGTTTCCATGCAAATTCTCTGGCAAGGGTCAAATTTGAGTTTTTCAGCAATAAATTGTTCAGCATTTAAATTGCTTTGGTCCACAATAGATCTGTAAAGATCTTCCATGAAAAACAGCTCATAAAACCAAGTGGAGTAAAATTGGCTGTTTCCACCTACATTTTGGGTTGGCCAGTGAATGGGGGAAGTACAGGCACTGCAGAAGTGGTGGGCTCCCAATCAGGATTAGCAAGGGGATCATGAAAGATACTATGGGCTCTACAGGCCTGTCTTTGAATTCTTGGTGGCTGCGGGACACTACTTGTGCTAGCCTCCACACCAGCTTGAACTACACTTATGGGACTCGCCACGTCACCAAGTGTTACTGCAGTGCTGGTTTTTCTATGACCAGGATGTACTAGGCCGCTGGTGCATGCCAGTTTACCAGAAGGTTGAGCAACACTAGTACCAACACTCTCGTTGTCACGGAGAACCATGCGATTGTTGCACCTCAGCAACCTGGGAATGGGGTTGGGTACCCTTTACCTTAGCAGGGACCACTACTGCATCGTCCTAGCAGGGACCACTACTCCATCAGATCTGTCAGGGTGCCGCTGCTCTTTACAGTTTCAAATACTGTGCCTGATTCTGACAGTGAAGCTTCCCCATCGCTCTCATCTGTTATACTTACAGTATCGTGTAGACCTCTTCACTAGTGTACCTCTGTTTGGACATTTTGGACAATAAATTTATAAGTACCTAGTGTGACTCACAGGTAAAAAAGCACCTGGTTGTCAAGGACTGTTTGAACCGCTACCAAGAAATTTAACTGCTAGCATGAACAGAGACCAGGCTGCTAACGCAGCGGTTTTGTGTGCTGTGTTTTAGAAGTGACAGTGATCTGCTGATACTGGACTTCTTGGGGGCTGAATGCAGGTGTCGGGGCTGATCCATCTAATGTTGTGCTTTGGGAATATTATACTATATCATTGGGGACACTTGTATAGTTCTGATCTGATCAAAGATATTGATCTGTTCAAACACTATACTAGTAATGGTGGTGTTTAGTGTGTGTGTGTCACTGGCAATCAAAGGGTTAAAATTTATTGCTGAATATGTGGCAGCCAATCTGATGCTATCCTCGATTAAAGCTAACGAACGCTAACTGACGTCACCTGTGACACTAATGCAGTGATCCTAAAAATTATCTGTACACTGTAATAGTAAGACTGTGATAGGGCAGTTAAATGGTTAACCGGGGATGATCAGGGGGTTAAATCTTTATTAGGGAATATATGGCGGGTACCCTAAACCTATCTAGGACTGACGTTAACTACCAATAACTGCTGCTCACACTAATTGGCATCACCAGTGACACTAATACAGTGGATAAGGAAAAAAAAAAAAAAAAACCTGTAAACTGTATATAGTGATAATGTGACAGGGAGTGTAAAGGTTAACTGGGGGTGATCAGGGGGTGAAATATGTACCTATATGTACTGGTGTTAGTGTAGAGCTTGTGTACTCACTGTTAATGCTCTCTCCTTGCTCGCTGGAACTGAATAGGGCTCCAGGAGAGTAGATTGCATAATTTCCTGTGCCTATGTTTACATTGCACAGGACGTTCTGTGATTCGCCATAAATCATTGGCCACCGCAGGGTCGGCTGGTGTGCGCACCCCCTACTCGCTGGCGCGAGCACAATGTATTAAGAGAATTTTATGCTGTGTAACAGCAACTTTAATGTGTGGCTTTATCAAGTCTTGAATAGGGGTATAATTTATGTTTGGGTAGAGTCAGACGTGACGCGACCACGCCCCCACTAGCCGGCTTCTAGATGTGCTATGCGTATGGAGATGCTGCAAATCTCTGGATCCTTACACCTGACTTTTAAACGTTTTGTGATATCTTCTGAAATGATATCGGATCTGAGCTGTCTGACACTAGTGAAGTGACATCTTGTGGATCATTTTGGTACTACTATTAAGCCTACAGTGGTCTACCCATTAGTTTGGGTGACCAACTTGCTCTGGTAAACTGCTAATCCGCTCCTTTGTTGATTTTTGCACGGGTGTCTTTTCCATATCCCTGGTTTTTGTGAAAACTAAACCTACCTGCTGGGACTTGTGGTTCCTTGCATCTTCATCCAAACACTCTATATCACATTTGAAGAATTCGTTTGGACACTGTTTGATTGCCTTTTTTCATTTTATTTGCATGGACTTTGTTTTTCACATGTCTTTTTTTTTGGACACTGATTTTTGCTTATTATCACGGAGTGTTTTTTTTATATTTAATTACATGTTTGGCACTAATTTCATTATTTGTGTCAGTTAAATAATTTACATTGTTTGACAGCGCTACACATATTGTTATTGTATGTTTTGTGTTGGGAATTTTTTCTATGATTCCTATGTGTATGCTGCTTTCACTTTTAATTATTCACATATGAGTTTAACACATTAGCGTGGAAATTTCCATATTTTATATAATTTATGTTTGTTTTCCACAGATTTGTTTCTCAATCAGTTTTGGAAAAGAAATTGCTGCTGCAGAAAAGGTAAGATTGCTTTTTTAACTACATGGATTAAGATGGGAAGAATAATATAAAGTGGTTCTAAAGGCTAAAGTTTTTTTACCCTAATGTATTAGAGTTAAAAAAAAAACAACTTCCACTGTCTATTCCCCCTAATCCAGTGAGAAGATAGTGGAGGGGGGCGGGCAAGTCACACAGTGTGTGTGTGTCTATGGAAGCACACAGCTCGGCTTCTCCACAGGGGGATACCCTCACTGCAACAACTATGTAGCAGGTGATGCTAAGTCACCTGATGTGAATAGTAAAGTACTTTATACTAGGAGATGAGCATGACGGCTAGGAAGTGAGCTAGGTCATATTTTCACTATTTTTCTCTGGGGTAGAAAGCAGTATTTAATACTTCATAAAGTATTATTACCAAAACTTGTCCTTTTTGCAAAAGTGTGAATGAAGGTAGGCACACTTGCATGAGCTTTTCACATCATATGAATGGATTGAACACTATTGTGAAACAATTTTTGCATGGTGCAGACAAGGAACTGACTTAGTCTAATTAACCATTAAGTCTTTACATAATGGCAAGTAAATGGAAGACTTGGCAAGCCTGGGCACACATGATTGCATTAGGAGACTTTAAGTGGTGTTAAACTCCTAAACAAAAAACATTATATATTGCAGTTTATCAAACTTTAAACGTGGCTGCTAAATTATTATGATTTATAAAAATGTTTTCCCCTTATTTTCAACTAGTGATCTATTCTGGAACGCGCTTTCTGTCTTAGTGTGTATTCACTCCACTGGAGAAGCAATAGTGGCCCCCTTCTGAGAGAAGCATTGTCAGACTGGGGAGAGGGTAGTGGTAGACGGATTAGCAGATTTGGATGGACTCAACTAATAAATTAAGGCTGAACTCTAGCTTACACTTTTTAAACAGTTTAACATTAATCGTGTATTACAGGACACAGGCAACTTAGTCACACACAATGGGATATAGGCTTGTACCCTCAGGTGATTGGACATGGGCAAGCGTTTGAGGACATATTCTCATGGAGTGCCTCCGCTATAACCCTATCCCACCTTGTAACCGTTTTTTTTACTAGTGGCTGTAGATGATGGACCTCTTTTGATTCTTCAATCAACCCCTCACTGTCTGCTACTCTCTAAAAAAGAAGTGTATCTAGATTAGTACAACCATGGTAAAAGCTTGGAGCCATATTCAGATCCCACACTGTGGGGACAGCCTGTAATCTTGTTTTGAGCACTATGCTCCCTTTGGCGCAGTGTATTAAGTTAGCCGCAGTATGCTATGCAGATTCAGGGACGTGCTTTCTTGTCATAGAACCCAGTTTCTGAGGAACCCCTATGCTCACTGTGACGGGTGAAGCCTGGACTTTATATACAGTCCAGAATTGTGCACAGGTAAGAGAGGGTCACCCTGTGAAACAAGGGTATGTTTGGAATGTATTCACTTCACAGTGTAAACTTTTCAAACTTGGTGCTGATCTCAGTCTCAGGAGGATGATTAGGTGTTGCATCACACCACTAGTTGCACACTTTAATGCCACTTCCACCTAGAGCCCTTATAAAGTACTCAGGTGCTTCCTCATAAGCTTTGGGCACAAGGATTCGTTGCAGGACGGTACTCTGTGAGTAGCCCACAGGAAATACCCTCACTTGCAGCTGTTTGAGACCAGGTGCAAGGGAGCCAATTTTAAACAGCAGGCGAACATTCACTGTGCCGAAGACCTGCCCAACATCAGATGATGCGTCTCTTGCGCCAGAGCTGGAACCAGCTTTAATGCCTGTGACGGAACTGTCCCAGCACCCAGTTTTGGTGCTTCTGTCCGTATACCGCTTTCTCCAGTCTAGACATAGGAACCAGATATTATAGCTGACCATACAATACTAGCCGACAATAGTTTGTATGAGAACTGGAACTGTTTGAGAACTCACACAGAATTTATACACTTTGGTTGGCTCTCCTCTGCCTTGCCATGCCCCTTTGGGCACAAAAAAACCTACTAAAACTTACAAATCAATTCCCTTTTCACAAAAAGATAGAATTTGCACTCTTTGATGGAGTCACTCCCAAAATGATTCTCACTCCCTCAAAAATCTTTGCTGAAGCCTACCCAATGGAAAAGTTTAGAATTTTCCAAAAAAGTGAGCTAATCCTGTGGTTGACCCTGCTTACTCTGTCCTAAACAAAGATCTTGGTGTACTTATTAAAGATGTTCTGACTTTTAAAGGTTCTGCTGACAGAAAATTTGAGATGCTCTTAAAAACTCTATAACCTGGCAGGCCCAGCCCTGCAACCAGCTGTTGTTTACTGTTTCTGTAAGTCAAATGGCAGTTACCTGAAGAGAACCATGACTAACCAACATTACCTTGTCTTTCAGGATTGTGCTGTTGCAGCGCAACTACACCAACTATCTTTTTTTTTCTGTGTAGATGGCCTGGAACACCTCATAGGACAAATATCCAGAATGGCTCTAATCTCCATTCATATGCACAAAATCCTATGCCTTCGTACTGGGATAGCAGAAGCTGTCTGTAAGATGGGCCTCTTCTTTCAAGGAAGATATTTATTTAGTGAGGCACGTGACCAGTTCATCAAACAGGTCACAGGTAGGAATGTAGAGAATGGAGGGACATCTGTTACAGTTTGCATCTCTCTGGGTCACAGATGTCCCATACCTGTTAGTGGTTTAAAAAAATGTACAAGAGTTCTACCCCCTCGCTGCTTTCTTTTTTTAAATCAACCTAAAAATTGTCCAAGGGCAGTCAGATTTGCAAAAGGCCCTTAACCACTTCTTGTCCCAGGAAGTCCTTGTACCAGGACCAAGACCGGTTTAAAGGATTCTACTCGGCATGGCCTGGCGCGGCATGCTGTGAGACGTGGGTGAGGTGAGCTCCGCCGGACCGTAATCCTTTCTCTCTTATCCTAAAGCCCCACGGCCGCTATACACCCCGACTTCTCTCCCACATACTCTGGTCACCCGCTGCGACATGTCACCGCCAAAGAAGGCTGCAGAAACGGTGGCGAAGTTAGATAAATATCGCCGCCAGGAGAAGGAGGCCTCCTCTTAAGATGGCGCTGCCCAGGGACAGGAGGCGGGGACGGCTGCGGGCCCCGATACGACCAGGGTGCTAGATGCTATTTCTATCTGCCAGACGACACTCACTGCCAAAATAGAGGAGGTGAAAGTAGACATATCACTGATAAGGCAGGACATGCAAAAAGTTAAGAGAGCGTGTCACTGAAACTGAGAACCGGATCAGTGAGCTTGAGGACTCCCTCTCCCCCTACAGAACTCCACAGACAGGCTACAACAACAGGTGCAGCAAATCCTACAGAAACAGGATGATATGGAGAACCGGTTGCGACGCTGCAATCTGCGTTTTATAGGCCTGCCTGAGGGGACAGAGGGTGCTGATCCTACCACATATTTGGAAGATTTACTTATTCAAACCTATGGAAGGGACTCCTTCTCGCCCACCTTTGTGGTGGAGCGGGCTCATCGCCTGTCGGGACGTCCACCGTTGCAGGGTGCACCCCCACGCACATTTATAGCAAAGTTCCTCAACTATAAGGACAGGACGCTATTCTGCGGTTGGCAAGGGAGAAGGGGAATATCCCGCTCGGAAATGGCAGGATTGCAGTCTTCCCGGACTTTTCTGCGGAGGTCCAGAGGCGCCGCAAAAGTTTTATGGAGGCCAAGCGCAGACTGCGGATTAAACCTATGAAGTACGCTATGCTGTTTCCGGCCCGCCTCAGGGTGGAGGGCGAGGACAGGGTCCACTTTTTTGACGATCCGGAGTCAGCCATTGCCTGGCTGGAACATCTTGAGGCCCGTGGATGATGTGGCTGCTGACCCCTTTCTGTTTTGCCTCCCAGGAGTTACCTTGTAGTCATTCTCCCATGTTCTTCCCTCAGCTGGACACCCCTGTATGGATTATCCTGCCCTACTTCTTTTTTGGTACCCTTTGTCTTTTGTGAGGCCATTTATTTCTTGCGGATTGTATTTACCCTCCTGACAGTGCACTCAAGCCCCTGGCCTCCTTTCCAAGGCTTACTGTGGACTCCTAGTACTCCTGAACCATGGCTAGTGGGACTCTATCCAGTCGCATGTTCCGGCGGAGCACCAATACTCCGCATTTGTTTTTTCTATGTTATTCCCAATTTTTACCCCTTTTTTTTCTTTTTGTTTTTACCCCATGTGGTTTTGAGCCTTCTCACAGGATATGCTGCCCAGCGAGCTTTTTTTTTATTAAAATGGTCCTCCTCCCCAAAGTACTGTATATTGTATGGCATTCTCCATTGTATCTAGCCCTAAAACATTTCAAGCAACTGGAATCCCTTCTTAAGGCCTTTGTCTGGGGATCAAGTAGGCATAAGATCTCTTGGCGGAAACTCAAGAACCCTACGACTTTGGGTGGCCTAGCGCTCCCAGATTTTAACCTCTACTACTTAGCATCACAGCTCTCCCAACTGTATCATATAAACAAAACCGACAGAAAATGATTCTTGACTCTCTTATGCCCCAAATGGGCTTGTCATTCCCAAGATCCACTGACAGTTATACTACGGGGCATACGGGGGCGGTAGAAAGACTGGACCCTAAATCCCTACCGTGTTTGGGAGGTGGTGATGCATAGACTGAACGGTCCTCTCCTTCATGACCTTACCCCTTTGAGGCATAACAAGTCTTTTCAGGAATTCTGCTCGCTTCCTGACTCCTCTTTGTGGAGCAGACGGGGAGTATTCCTGCTGCAGCATATACTGACGGGGTACCCTTAAAACTTACGCGGAACTGAAAGAGCAATTCTCTCTCCCAAATCATATGAGCTATAGATACCTTCAACTTGCCCACGCATTCCACACTCAGTTTTCGGAAGCTCCACCGACTACTGAGCCCGTCCTAATTTTAGAACCCCTCAAATGCCCGGAACTGACACACTTAATCTCCCTGTTCTATGCTGAACTCCACACGCCTTCCTCCACTGAGATAGCCTATGCGCTTAAGACTCGCTGGATTCAGGATGTAGGGCCTATTGAGGATGAGGAGTGGGAGGAGGCGCTGGAGACGTGTCAGAAGGTGTCACCTAAATTGTCCAACAGACTTACCCAGACGTTCATCGTTCACCAGGCTTACCTCACGCCCCTCAGGGTGGCCAGATATCATGCTGATCACGACTGTGGCTGTCCAATGTGCCACGCAACTGCAGGCACCTTTTTCCACTTGCTCTGGAGTTGCCCTCAGCTCCGGGGTTACTGGCAACAGGTGGTAGCTTTCTTACATGACAAGATGGGATCTCCGCTGCAACTGGACCCTAAGCAGTGTTTCCTTGGTATATACCCGGATGGGGATATGAACAAATTTATGACTGAATTCTTACAGGAGACACTGTTTGCGGCCAGGAAATTAATAGCCAGGACCTGGATGCGGAGTACTCCCCCCAACCTTTGGCATGTGGATACGGGAGGTGAATGCCACTATTCCCATCTATAAATTGCTCTATAAACACAGAGGGTGTCCCACCAAGTTCGATAAGATATGGGACAGATGGATGCAATGCCCTGATACGAGCGTATAGGCATATTGTAGTTGATACTACTCCCCGCATCATTACCACACTGTTATGCCCTGTGCTTGCTGGTTGTAATTTGTATACATATACCTTGTTGTTTTTTTTTTCTCTTCTCCCTATGTGTATAATGCCTGAACTGCTGCACTTGCTCAGTTTGTTTCCTCTGTTATCTTAACTTGTACTGTACTAAGATTTTAATAAACTCCCTGTTAAGGGGGGAAAAAAAAAAAGGATTCTACTCAAACCTGTTCATGATATCAAATCTTAACAGAGGTATCTGTGCTATCCTGGACCTAAAATTCCTTTACAAATTCCTTCACATTCTAAAACTTTATATGGAATCTGCAAAGTCAGTAATTGGCTCTCCGAGACAAGAGGAACACCTAGCATCCTTGGACATGCACGATGACTAGCTCCCTGTACCTATTTATCTTTTCAGCAATTTCATAATATAACTGGATACTAACCTTTATAGGTAAAGGTGATCCAGGTTTCCTCTCGGGGGATCAGGAAGGAATTATTTCCCCTGCTGTACCATATTGGATCATGCTTGGCTGGGGTTTTTCTCCTTCCTCTAGATCAACTGTGGGTTTAGGATTGTGCATATAGGATTGTATGATGTATATCTTTTTTTTTTTTTTTTTTATGGTTAAGCTAGATGGACTTGTGTCTCTTTCCAAACTAACTATGTAGCTATTTCTATGCTTTGCAGTGGCAAACAACCACTTCCAGTATTTTGCTTTGCCCTGTCCTCTGCTCCTGGGTGATCACAAAGCTCTTACAATCCTTGCAAACTCAGAACTCAGACTCAGCTTCTTCAATCCAGGTGTTTGCATGATTTTTTTTTTTTTTTTTTTCTGATGAAGAGGGAGTGCGGAGCAGGTTGTTGCAAAAAAAAAAAACTTTCAAAAGACCATGCAAGGGTCCTCCCTTGGAACTATCAGCAAATTACAAAAGACAATTCAGCTGCTTCAAGCCTTTAGCTGAGTGATCATCTGGGTCTAATAGTGACCTCCTTCGAAGGCAGTACCTTTTGACCCAATTCCATTCAAGAACTCTCCAACTAAACAGTCTGTTAGTATTGAAAAAGTAGGCTTTTCCCATGCTTCTATCTTCCCAAACAATAAATTTCCGTGTTCTGGTGGATCACCATTTTACTTCTAATGGAGGAAATATCTTTCCTTCCCTACAATCCAAAAGTTCTTAAAACAGATGCAAGGCTGTGAGGCTGGGGAGGAGTTTTTCAATTCTTGACTGTTCAGGGAACATGTTCAAGACCACATGCCAAAACACTTTATCTATGTCTTGGCGCTTAGAGCTTGTCGGGCTGCCCCAACACTGGACCCTCTTCTAAAGGGACACCCAGTTTAGGTGCAGTCAGACATTGACACCACAGTCTCATATATCAACCATCAATAGGGGAAGGGGAGCCTGGCTGGAAGCAAATCAGATTCCCTTGTGAACAGAAACTCCCTGTTCTGCGATTTCAGCAGTCTACATCCCAGGAGTGGACAACTGGCAGACAGATTACCTCAGATGTCACTGTTTGGACTGGGGGAATTCTTGGATTTTCTGGAATTCTTACTTCACCTGGTGTGAGCACAGACTGTTCATTCCTCTGTGCCTTGCATTCTGGCCTTCCTACAAACAGGTCATGACCAGAATCTAGCTCTTGCAGAAACCACCTTTTGAACCCATTAGGGATATCCCCTTAAAGATTCTTGCCAGCAAAATAGCCTCTCTGTTGGCAACCAACTCTGCCAGATGTGTTTCTACACTGGTGGCCCTTTTCTGTAAAGAGACCTTCCTCATACTTTACAATGACAAGGTTGTATTATGCTCTAGAGTAGACCATCCTGTTTTCTGAAGGTGGCTTCAATGTTCCATCTCAATGAGCACATTGTCCTGCCATCCTTGTGTGCCCTGCTCCTAAGCACCCAAAAGAAGTCTCCACGTTGCCTGGATGTAGTTAAAACGATTAGAATGTAGATAAAAGCCACTGTTTCCATGATTAGACAAACCGATTTGTTCTTTCCACAGTACCTCACGCCCCTGCTTCAAAAAGCCCCATTGCACAGTGGATAAGGTATTTGAATACTAACCACTTATACTCAAAAACAAAAACCTCCTCTTGCTCTATTATGCACCTACTTCAGCAGATCTGTTCGAGTATCCTGGACCTTTTAAGCACCAAGCCCCTATTGCCCAACTCTGTAAGGCTGCCACTGGTCTTCTGTTCATACTTTCAAAAGTTTTACCAGGTGGACGTCGAATCCACTGCAGATGCAGCTTTTGGTCACAAGGTTCTTGCAACTGCACTCTAAACTGGATCCCTGTTGTTGTTTGGGTCTGTTGGCACAGGTACATTTGTCTAGTTCAGGCATGTCCAACCTGCAGCCCGGAACCGCAGGCAATGTGGCCCACTGCCCCCTGACAATTGTTTTTTTGCTGGGGAGGAAGGAAGTCGGGTCGGGGGCACGGCCACAGCAGCTTCCAACTAACAGTAGGCAGAGGCTGCCTCGGAGGGGGGGGGGATGTGAGCATGTGCAGTGTTTCTGACTCCTACCACCATAACCACTTCAAATCACTGAAGTGGTCATGGTGGTTAGAGTGTTCATTTATTATCTCTCAGAAGAAGTAAACCTCTGTATACTGATTCCATTTCATTTGAGCATCCTCTAGTTGTGTTAAATTAGTGCCGGGGGTGCGGCGGCATTTTATTACTTATATACCTTAACTATAGAAAATTTCTCTACACTCAATGTGGCCCAGAGAAGCCAAAAGGTTGGACACCCATGGTCTAGTTGATGCCCACAACTAGTATTGATTACTTGAGTACATCCCATGGTGTATGAAGAAGCTGCCTGTGTCCTGTAGTGTAAGATTAACATATGGAATTTACAGGTAAGTCAAAGTTCCTCTGATCTTAGAGTACAGTACAGGACACTGAAACCCTTGTACAAGCAGACAGTGTGACTGGATTTGGGTATCATAAGATGCCAAGAGCATTTGGTTTTATATGGTCAGGTATTGAAAGGTGTGACTGACAGATTTAGAAACCCAGAATGTCCATCTATTGTTTAGAAAGTGTGATCTAATCTAAAGATGTATAGCCAAAGCTCCATTGTACTTATGACTATGGAATATGCACGAGCTTATATAATAGTGTGACTATTGGGCTTTAGCTCAATAGCATAGGCTCTGCTTGTGCAACTTACACAATTTTGCATAACTGTACAAACTACATATACAGGACGGAGATTACTATAATTGTGTCTTGGATCTAATGCCTGTTTTCAGCTTGCATAAGTTGTAGTTTAACAGTATTTTCTTGTTAGGACCCAGAAGCATTGGCACAACTTATGTCGTCAGTTCCCCTATCAAATGATGGCAAGTTTGTTCTTCTGAATGTCCAGCCAGAAGACAGTAATGAAATTCAACCATGCGAAGAAGGACTGGAATCTGAAGCTTAAGCCGAATCTCTTAAATCCTTCTATACATTCTCAAGGCTGCTTTGATTGTTGGTAAAATGTCTAGATTCCACAATGTTGAACCTTTTTTTTTTTTCTGCTGATGGCAATTATCAATATAAGGGATTGTATACCAGTTGTAACACAGTTTGTATTTCAAATTTCACGGAGTCAGCAAAACAATTGAATAGGACTGGTAATTTTAAGTCACGCAAAACTAGCCTTATCTTATGATCAGTTAATACCATTACCATAACAATTTTATGCTAGGATAACATGTTTGTGGTTTGACCTGAGCATTGCGCCTCGCAGGGTGTATGGCGCTCAGCTAGTTCTGTGCAGTCTTCCCATAGCCTTAAAGGTTTCAGCACTGTACACATTTTTTTCAGAGGCAGATTAACTGGAAGGCTTCTTTGTTGTCTGTTCACTGCGCATGAAAAGATCCCAGGCACTGAGGGATTATTTTATCTGTTGTGTGTGAGAGAGGCCATGGCATGAAATGTAGCTTTGCACACAATAAATTGGGTATGCCTGCAATTCATCATCTCCTCTGTGCTGGTCCTTTCATGTGCATAGGAGGTAGCCCTT